>NC_064645.1:224661778-224963897 GCF_023864345.2 Schistocerca serialis cubense
GGCATAATATATACAAAAGAGAAACTTTTTGCTTATCTTCATTATCTCATTGCTGTTGTTGTCATCGTTGTTGTTGGCTCCAAGTCTTGTGTCCAGGGGTACATTCTTGCAGCTAAGATTTTGATTTAACATTGTGGATTCCTGATGACTGAATAACTTATGAAGATTTGCCTGTATATTTCTTGAATTTTATTCTTTGTCACATTTTCAATATCATGCAGCCTTTACATTTTCCACTTTCAAAAACCAACAATTACATTGTTGTTGACAAACTTAGAAAAACATCTACTTCCATCAGAGACATGCCCACTATAATGAATTCTTCTTGAGTTATCAGCCAAGTGGTGGCATCATCTTGTCGCAACGTTTCGATTAGTTTTGTACCCATCATCTTCGCCAGAAGATGGGTACGAAACTCATCAAAATGTTGCGACAAGATGATGCCACCAATTGGCTGATAACCCAAGAAGAATTCATCAATGGAATATGCCAAGAAAGACTGCAATCGCATATGCCCACTACTAGTAACATTCTGACAAACTCACAATATTCCAGAGAGTTTACAAAACAAAAGAGTTTGCAAACTTTCTTGTCAAAAGTAGAATCCTTACCACATTATATCATTATCCTATAAATAAATCCAGAAATAAATTTAATAATTCACGTTAGATTGTGCAATTAATAATGTGAATTTAAAGTATACCAGAAATTTCATAATTTCAAATATTGTTAAAAGGAGAATAATTTTAACTGTATGCACAGAGTACTAACAAATTAATCTCTTTTTATACATTTTAGCCTGAAACATAGTACATCATATACAAAATCATGTGACATTCATTCAGTTAAACAGCTGATATAATGTTCATCTGTACAAGAATCGATAGTATACACGGTATCGGTTATTTATATAAAAAAAGAAATGTAGTGTCAGAGGAGGGTGTCCCACTACACAGTCTTATTATTGACCCAAAGTTAGTTGCAGATCTGTTCAATTCACCCTTTGCTACAATTGCAAATGATTTAGTGACTGGAAAATTTGGTAAATTAGAAATTAAGGACAATCAGGCACTCGCAAACCTTAGTATTAACCAGAAAAGCACGTTCCTTGGTCCTACTAGAAAAATAATAAGCTCATTAAAAACTAGCATTTCAGCATGTGTTGATGAGACCCCTGATCATACAAATAAAACTGTCAACAAACTCATACCTCTTTATAAAAAAAGTGACTGCTAGAAACTGTCAAATTATAGATCTCTAGCACTGCAATCAGGCTTTTCAAAGACTATATAACAACTCTTCCTATCTCAGCTAACACAATTTTTCAGTCAGAATAATGTACTATCAGTATGCCAGCATGGTTTCTGGGCACAACATTCCACTGAGACTGCTATCTTTCACCTTCTCAACCATTTCTTAAGTGCAATTTACAATCGCTCCAAAATTTTAGGTATTTTCTAAGATTTACTAAAAGTTTGTGATGTTATAGATCATTTGATTCTCTTAAAAAAAAACTTGATTGTTATGATGTCTGATATGTGCCAAATGATTGACTAAAATCCTACTTAAGTAACTGATCTTGGGTTATAGAAGTTAGACACATGAACAACACACAGAACTATCTCTCAATGCCATCCTCACTGTCATATTATGTACCGCAGGGCTCTGTCTTAGGCCCATTTGTTTTTCTTGTATACATTAATAATCTGCCCTCATATATTAATAGTCTCCCCTAGCGTGTAAAAAATGCAGAAGCAGTGCTGTTTGCAGATGATAACGGTATGCTTAATGAAGCAAAAAATGGTAAAGATGTTACCACTGCTGCAGGTGTCATCACAGATGAATCTTCACAATGGCTCTATAGACAGGTTTCTCTTAAAGGCACAAAAACGGTTCCTCTACACTTTCAGTCCCAGAAAAATAAATATTCTGAAAGCCAGCAAATCATTTAAAATGCCACGAAATTGAGAATGTCACTTTGACAATGTTTCTAGTCCTTGCTGCAAGTAAATCTAAAATGGAACTCTCACACAACATCCTTAAACTCCCTGCTCTCCAAACTAACATACTCACTGCTAAGATATCGTGTTATCTTTTGGGGAAGTTCTCCTACTACTGTAACAGCATTCAGCAAGCAAAAGAGAAAAATCTGAATTTAAAAAAAGATTAAAAAAAGCAAACAACAGAAGTTCCTGTAACACGACGAAGAAAGAGAATCTCTTTATCCATAACACTGCTGCACATGAGCACCGTACTGGGCTAAGGAAAAATATCCATGTAAATTATTCCAGCATAAGTCTGCCTCAAAAGTATGCTTATCACTCTTGTGTAAAAATCTACTATAAGGTGCCAGCAATTATTTAGAATACCAAACATATAAACACTTTCAAAAAAGCTGCTACAACATTTTTATTAAAGAACTGTTTTTATAGTTTGTCTGATTATATGAGTACTAAAGTAGTATTCTTGCCTGATACTACTGTATTGTAAAATTTGTCCAACATCTGTTGTACCTTGTATGTGTATAAGATTTAATGGATCAATAAATAATTTGTGGGGCACTCAACTACGCGGTCATCAGCTCCCACACACATTCCTAAGCTGTACACAGCCCAGTCTAGCCACTTTCATGAATGATGATAGAATGATGAGGACAACACAAAACACCCAGTCCCTGAGCAGAGAAAATCTCCAACCCAGCCGGGAATCAAACCTTGGTCCTCATGATCCAGAGGTAGCAATGCCAAGCACTAGACCACGAGCTGTGGACTATACAGTTTTGTAAAGCTATAAAATCTTGTTAGCTGTGTCACAGTTTTTACTTTATAACAGAATACCTAGAACAATAAATGTTCTGGTTATGATTACGTGCAACATATGAACTATTTGGTGAAGCAGATTTTATATAAATGCACTATAAATTATTGTAAGCAGTAATCTACCCAACGTAAATGTAAACATATCTTGTCTGTCATATATTGCACACTGTGAGCACTATATTCAAATGTTTTATGTTATGCTTTCTGACTTGCACACACACACACACACACACACACACACACACACACACACACACACACACACACACACACACACGAGAATCATTTCATTTTAGGGTCTATGGAATGAACGCTGAATCTAATCTAGTCTGTCAAATCACATGGACAAAATACCGGGTGATCAAAAAGTCAGTATAAATTTGAAAACTTAATAAACAACAGAATAATGTAGATAGAGAGGTAAAAATTGACACACATGCTTGGAATGACATGGGGTTTTATTAGAACCAAAAAAATTGCTAGACACGTGAAAGATCTCTTGCGCGCGTCGTTTGGTGATAATCGTGTGCTCAGCCGCCACTTTCGTCATGCTTGGCCTCCCAGGTCCCCAGACCTCAGTCCGTGCAATTATTGGCTTTGGGATTACCTGAAGTCGCAAGTGTATCATGATCGACCGACATCTCTAGGGATGGTGAAGGACAACATCCAACGCCTATGCCTCACCATAACTCCGGACATGCTTTACAGTGATGTTCACAACATTATTCCTCGACTACAGCTATTGTTGAGGAATGATGGTGGACATATTGAGCATTTCCTGTAAAGAACATCATCTTTGCTTTGTCTTACTTTGTTATGCTAATTATTGCTATTCTGATCATATGAAGCGCCATCTGTCAGACATTTTGTGAACTTTTGTATTTTTTTGGTTCTAATAAAACCCCATGTCAATTTGTACCTCCCTACCTACATTATTCCATGATTTACTCAGTTTTCAAATTTATACTGACTTTTTGATCACCCGGTAAATAAATATTAGTAATATTTTTGCTCAAAGCTATAGCAGTTTTTGTAAACAGATTCTTTTTTTGCAAAATCAGACAATGGAAACTCCACGTTGGATTCCGTTTTGCATTTTTACACTGATCAGACAAGGCATTATGACCACCAATTTAAAAGCATGGTGGTTTAGCTCTGAAGCACAATTCAGCAGCAATTCTGCATGCTATGGATTCAATAAGGTACTTAATTGGTGCCAGAGGTTTGTGGCACCAAGTGCATAGGCACAGGTCACACACTTCCCGTAATTTATGGGTGATTGATTTGTGGGTGCGGAGCTGGTACCCAGTTTCATCAGATTCAGGTAAGTCAAATCTGATAGCCACCACATCAATGTGAATTCACTGTCGTGCTCCTCAAATCATTGCAGCATGATTCTGCTCTTTTGACATGGACAGTTATCCTGCTGGAAGAAGTCATCACTGTTAGGGAAGACATCAAGCATAAGGGATTACAGGTGGTCTTTAATGATGCTCCTGTAGTCCACAGCTGTTATGGTGCCTTTGATTACCACCACAGGTCCCATGGAAGCCCAGGTCAATGTCTCTCACAACATATTACTCTTCCCATCGGCCTGCGTCCGTGGCATGCTGCATGTGTCAAGCAGCCATTCGTCTGGATGACGGCGCATCTGGACGCATCATTGACTTGCTTTAAGGCTAAATGGGCTTCATCTGACCAGGTGACATGATTCCATTGATTCACAGTTCACTCTGAATGATCCTGTGCCCGCTGTAATCATAACTGGTGACGTTGTTGGGTCAAAATGGGAACACGTAGGAGTCCTCTGCTGCAGAACAATGTGTGCTTAATGGTGTGCTCAGAAATACTTGTGCCTGGGCCAGCATTGTACTCTGTCATCAAATCTGCCCCAGATTGCCCTTCTCCCACTTTAGAGAGCGGGCAAGCCTCTGACCCCTACATAGTGTGATGAGGTATAGACGTTCAGCTTCTTGTTGCCTCCTCGTGGTTGCTACATTTTTCAACCAGTTTCCATAGATACTTATTGCAGTAGCAAGCCAACAACTGACCAGCTATGCAATTTCCAAGATGCTCACTCCCAGGCACTAGGCCACAACAATGTGGCTTTTGTCAAAGTCACTTAAATAGCCGGATTTTTGCATTTGTGCCAGTTATCATCACTATAATGATTCCTCATTTGTCTCTGTTCTGCTCAAATACTTCTCTTACTGTGTCATGTGCCCTCAGTGCCACTAGGCAGCACACAGCCTTGCAGTGGGCAGTGGTCATAACGTTTTGGCTCATCAGTATATCTTAGAGTCCTCAGCATTTTTATTTTTTAAAATTAATGTGTGTTATTAAAGTTGTGTTTAAACAGATGGAGAACCTGTGACATTCACCTGCTTTATTTAATCATGGGGGTGGTGGGGAGTGAAAGTTCAACACTGACTACCTTAAATGATGTAGCCGACAGGTGCACAGTTGTGTTTCTCTTCCGTCTTTACTTTCACTGTTCACCACCCCACAATATTACACAGTTATATGGGCCAGTTAACTACTGTAAAATTTTGATAAGCCTCATTAATAGTTTGCAGGCATACGTCAGCATACTGCCACAATAGTTTATTGTTGCATATCTATGAGCAGTAAAAACCAAACCTCACAGTTCTTGCCGAATAATCCAGTATGTATTGAACAGACACTGTCATTGTTTTAACACGTGGCCTATTTGTGTTACATTTATTTCACAGTTAAGTTGATGCATTGTTGTTTATCTAACCAATACGGGTTCTCATCTGAAACTCAGCTGTGGACTGACTGTCTCGGGACCAAAAATTGGGCCCTTATATATCATCACAATAATAGGCACTGAAACTACACATTGTTTGATGTTTACTTTACAGAAATTACAATTAAAACTTAACTTATTAAATTAACTGAATACATCAAAAAATTCTGTCTTTTCAATAGTTTCTTCTATGACAAGAGTTAGGCCGAATTATTTGTTTAAATGATGAAATTAACAGATATCGTAATGCAAACAATACTTTTGACAAAACTGGTAATTACTTTGGAGTTAATTAAGGGCTGGCTTTGCTAACATATTTTCGAATAGAGCCAAAAATAGAATGCCAGTGTTTCATCTTCCAAATGTTTATAATTAGTACAGAAATTATATTTGTTTATTAAGTCAGCAATAGAAATTAAGTTGTGAAACAATTACTAATTTCACCTTATAACAAAAGATATTAAACAGGAATAGTCAAATAAATTAGAAAATCAATTACATACATAAAACTACGTGCAAAATTAGATCTGGTACTATATTCTTTAAAACTGAGGACCAACCTTTTTCTTTTATGGAAATGCAGATAATACTAATGTATGTCAATGGCAAATAGTTAAAAATGAATTTAAGGAGGCAGATGGCAAAACAAGCTCGCTTTGTCACAAACTCAAATAACATAAATTAGATTTTCACTGATTTCACACTTTCTGCCTTATGAAATGTTTAAACAGACACAAAAATTAGTTTATTGTGAGATTATTTCCTACATTTGTATCTTGCCTTTATTCATAACACATCATACACACTAAATGCATTAGGATATTTTTTAATTTTAATAATCATTTTTTTACAGTGGAAAAATCTCTTTTACACAGTATCAATGTACTGGCCACTGACTTGTGTACGTGTCACATGATTAACAATGTATTTTCCCCCATTTTCATCCTCTCTGTTACTTATGTTAGCTTTTGTCACGCATCTTGCAGAATGAAGTATGATTAAATTTATGATGTTTTAATGTTATACCTGTTTTTTTCTTTTCCTAGCTTAACTCTGAAGATGGTTGTCTAGTCAGATTGAACACATTCATCACAAAATAAATAAATAAATAAAAAGGGATCCAAGCAGTATGTTTCATCTATTATACCCCATTTTCATCCTCTCTGTTACTTATGTTAGCTTTTGTCACGCATCTTGCAGAATGAAGTATGATTAAATTTATGATGTTTTAATGTTATACCTGTTTTTCTCTTTTCCTAGCTTAACTCTGAAGATGGTTGTCTAGTCAGATTGAACACATTCATCACAAAATAAATAAATAAATAAAAAGGGATCCAAGCAGTATGTTTCATCTATTATACCAAAGAAGATTATTGTTTCCTGAAACATGCCACCAATTATGAGATATTTTTTAACAGTTTCAAATATGACTGCACCTCTTTCTTTCTGTCCACTACGAGAAGTGAAGTTATCAAATAATATTATATCTTGGTTCTCATTTAGTTTTTTAACATTAATTTTCTTCATTGTTAGAGCTGATTCTGCATACAGTGTTCAGAAATTCCCATTAAAAACTTCTTGGGCCTGTAGAAGTGAGTGAGTACATAATATGCGAACACGGAAATCCATGTCCAGAAATATCATTCAGTGACACTACAGAGCATCAAACTTATATGTGCTGGTGCCCATAAATGTGTGTGTGATGATGTTCCAAACTTTCAGGGATGACGAAGAAGTGAAAATACATCAATTTCAGGTGAGGGTTCTAGTAGCAGAAATGAACAAGTTGAAAGTTATAAGCAAAAACCATTCTGATACCTCTGATAGTGGAATACATGTACCAGTGCTGCTTTTGCTAAGACTGTAAAGTAGGCAACTTTCAATGGTGGTAGGTAGTATGGACCAAAACAAGAAAAATTCCTTCTACAAATCCAAGCAGTCTGGATATCCTGTATATTTTCAACATGGTTGATGCATGATAGTATCACGGTTAGTAGTCAACAATGTGTTACAGTGTCAGACAACTTTCAGAAATCTAGGAAGACAGAGTCTACCTGTTTTTCTTTATCTATTGTTTCCAAGATGACCTGTGTGAATAAAGCACGGTGTGTTTCATATGAGTGGCTTTTTCCTGAATCTGTGTTTTTTCTTCCAGAGTAAATTGTTTTCCTTCAGGAATGTCATAATGTTTGTACATAGAATATGCTCTAGGATCTTGCATCCTCTGAGATCCTGCAACAGACGAAAGTCATCAACATTATGTACTCAGCGTTAAATCTAACTGGAATTATGTCATGGCCTGGTGCACTGTTTGCTTTAAGAAGTCTTGATTGTTTTTCAATACAGAGGGGGGTGGGGGGTCCTAATACCAGTCTCTCTCATTTGAGATTCTGTGCTTGTGTGGTAGTATACCTGCTGTGCTCAGTTTCAACACCAAGTAGATCCATAAGAAATTGGAAAGGCTGGACACATTCATTGATATTCATGACCAGAACTTCCTAGGATTTTCTGATTTGTCTTTTTCAAGGATCTGATGGTGAAAGTTGTTGTAGGCTCCACACGTGGCCTTTTCTACATATGCATGGCTTTCTAACAAGGTTTCTTTATCAATTTCCCTGCGGTCTCTTCTGTAGTGAGAGTTTCATTCCCCCTCCCCCCCAATGTTCTCCAAATGGGTCTTTGCTGTCTTTTATTTCCTTGGTACTTTATTATCTATAACACAATTTAAGTAGATCATTTAAGAATAATTATCATTTCTGAATGGTGGAAAAAACTAAATCTATTTAATTCATCACAAAGTGACTGAATTAGGTCCCCTATAAGTTACTACTACTAGAATCTTGTTGATTTCAAGAAGAGTTATTCCAAACAAAGTAGGCACTAAGACAACCACAGATTAGTCATGTAAACAAAATAACTAAATTGTTTTCTACGTTTACAATTTTTAGACTATCCTCAACTGATAGATAGTGTCAGAAACTAATCTCTCTCATAAATCTAAGAGTATGCTAATTATAGGAAAAACATTCCATTGCATCTTTATAACATAACGATAAAAAGATGGAGAGATACACTCTAAGACAAAAAGAAGAACAAGAAGGATGTGTCGTGAAGGACTTATTATCTGAATGGGATGGAAATTGATGGATGTGACAGACACATATAGACAAACAAATGTTTACAATTTCAGAACAAAATGGATCATTTATTCAAGAGAAAGAGCTTTACAAATTGAACAAGTCAGAAACATGTTGGCCCACCTCTGGCTCTTATGCAAGCAGTTATTTGGCTTGGCACTGATTGACAAAGTTTTTGGATGCCCTCCTAAGGAATATCAAGCCAAATTCTGTCCAATTGGTGCATTGAGATCATCAAAATCCTGGGCTAGTTGGAGAGCTCTGCCCATAATGCTCCAAACATTTTCAATTGGGGAGTGATCCAGCGACCTTTCTGGCCAAGGTAGGATTTGGCAAGCCTTAATACAAGCAGTAAAATCTCTCGCCAGTGTGGGCAGGTATTATCTTTCTGTAAAGTAATCCCAGGATGGCTTGCCATGAAGGGCAACAAAACAGGGCATAGAATATCATTGACATACTGCAACGATGTAAAGATGCCATGGATGACAACCAAAGGTGTCCTACTATGAAATGAAATGTGACCCCAGACCATCACTCTTGGTTGTTGGGGCATATGGTGGGTGACTGAGAGGTTGGTATCCCACCACTGTCCAGGGCATCTCCAGGCTTGTTTTCAGCCTGGAATCTCATTGACTGGAGTAGAGCTGTCTTCAGTGATGAGTCCTGCTTCGAACTGAGCCCTGATGATCAGTGAATAACTGCTTGCACAAGGTCTGGAAATGGACAAATGTGTTATTGACCTTCTCAACTTGTGAAATTCTTTCTCTTGACAGAATCATCCAATTTTTCTGAAATAGTAATTATTGTGTGTCTGTACATTTGCATCACATCTACTCATTTCCATCCCATCCAGATAATTCCTTTATGGTGTACTACAGTATATGTGATATTAACTAAGCATATAAAATTCTCTCTGGGCCCCCAAAATAGAAAGTAGACACATGATTCAGTGATGTAAGTGACGAGCAAACAACCTAATTTACTCATTAGTGTAGGAATAGTGCCCAGGTTGCCAAGTACATTAAAGTGCCTACTTCCAGGATGTGGGGGAGATGCACTGAGACTGAACCACATCTGCTAAACATGTTAATGAGGGGGGCCAGTGTGCTGGCCAGCCTGGAAGTAATTTTTAGGTGAAAGGTGTTCATAGCATCATGCTGCTCCTACATATTCCTCAATGTTCATACACTTATTCCAATAAAAATTAGAACCAGTACATATATTAGCCTATCTAATAGTAAACCTACCTCCTTGCCATACACTGCTTACAAAGCTCAAAGCTTCATCTGCATACTCATAACTGATTAAATATTTTTTCAAAGTTAAGCTTATAGTTATTGTATACCCTAGTACAGTCACTATGACACAGAAATTCCTTCTTAAATAGTAACTGTAACTTGTTCAACATTTTACATTTGTTTTGGTATTAACACCATATTTAGCTGCTTCTTCCCTTGAAAGAACAACAATAACAGTAATTTTCTTCACTTGGATCCAATCTTTCAGAAATATTCATTTGATTAAGTTTAAAAATGCAGCTGGGTGTATATTGTCCACTGGATCATATGTAATTGACTTATGTAATGATAACTGATCATCTTTCTACGTCTCTTTCCTCACCGCAGGTTTAAAATGTATTAATACATCAGATCCCAGTTGACTTAATTTATTACATGGATTTTCCATGTTACTGAGTTGATTCTTATACTTAAATATTTCCATTTTGCCCAGATTTCAGTCTCATTATTAGAGTTTCTTGGCTATTATTTACATCAGTGATGGGCCTAGGCACAATTGCTCAATGTACAGGTATACTTTCTTTAAAATATACTAAATATCCCTCTGACATCCCTTGTCTAGGCTCCTGAATGCACCTCCTCAGTTGTCTAGTTTCAGTTTTCAACACTTTTCTTTGTCCTTGGTTTGAAAGTTTAGTTCAGGTCTTATACCCTTGTAAATAGTTCTAATTTATTATTTAATTCAGGTTTTAATTCTATATACATATTTTTCATATCACTAACTAAACTCAGAATTGCTTCCCTTCTTACTAGTTTCCTCCTCCTTAGATTCTAGACAGCTTGTACTTAATTCCACATCACTGACACTTCTTACAGTTTCACCTTCTGTTTTAAAACTGTGTGTTTCACCATCCTTATCCACTAAGTCCTTCTTAATTGACATTCCCTGCTATGATTATTTTAAATAATTATTACAATACTGTACTGAAGACTTAACATATCACTGACAAGACATGCAGTGCTGCCAGTGGACTGATCAGCTGTTGATATGTTGTGCACACCACCAACAAACCTGTAGAGCTGAACCTATGGCCATGACCCATCAGTTGCACAACCAGCCCTCAGTTGAACAGTGGCCTTTCAGTTGAACAGCACCAGACACATGAGATGAGTGCAATTCCATCTCCTGCTGCCACTGCCAGCAGTATGCATCGGTGACCTGTGCACTGTTGATGACAGGCAGTACAGCACCCCTGCCTGGTAGGTACAGGACCCACCAGATAATAGCACAAGCTTGTATGTACTGCCTTAACAAGTGAGTGAACAAACATGCACAAGCACACTCAGTGAACTCAACCACCATAGTGCTGGGAAGATATCAGCACCGAACCTTCAGCTTCTGCCTAGGCAGCCAGCACTACATCGTCCAACACAGGCTCACCCGGCGCCACTGCTGATGTCACGAGGGATGCATTGAACTGCATCTCCTGCCGAGATGAGCAGAGCAGCACCTGCAGTGTTAATCAAAGTTGACTGGTCACCTATTTGCCTATGATGCTTAGATCCTACCAAATTCAGTTAATTATCATAAATATCCTAGCCAGTGTATTGCTCTGCAGATCAAGATGTGGTTTACTGAATGGTGTTACGGAGTTTGTCTGACTTACCACCTTCCCAATCCTGGATGCACAAGGAATATTAAGTCTGATCCAGGTGCAATCATCAGCAATAGGAGCCTAAAATAAATCCATAGTTAATGTGCAACAATCACTGAACTTGTTCTCCCTGATTAAAAGGCTCATCTGTCTGCATAAAAGATACAATATTGATCATTGCATACAATCTATAAAATTTGCAAATCTCTGATAATAATTATTAACGCCACACAGTAAACATATTGCACTGTTTGAGATTGCTTGAAGTAAAACCAACTGCTTCAGAGAATATCAACCAGGGATGTGGAGACCTAGTACTCCAGAGGCATGACACTAGGATCCATGGCATGAAAAAACCAACTGAAGTGGTCCCACAGACTTTCAATTGAGATTAAATCCAGGGACTTTGGTGTTCAAGGAGTACAATAAACTCATACTGGTGCTTTTTGCACCATGCTCGTACACTGCGAGCTATGTGTCACATTCCATTGTCTAGCTGGCTGTAACGTCTCGATCCCTGAGTCAACAGATGGGGACGTTTGCAAGACAACAACCATCTGCACGAACAGTTCGACGACGTTTGCAGCAGCATGGACTATCAGCTCGGAGACCATGGCTGAGGTTACCCTTGACACTGCATCACAGACAGGAGTGCCTGCGATGGTGTACTCAATGACGAACCTGGGTGCACGAATGGCAAATCGTCATTTTTCCGAATGAATCCAGGTTCTGTTTACAGCATCATGACGATCGCATCCGTGTTTGGCTACATCGCGGAGAACACACATTGGAAGCGTGTATTCGTCATCGCCATACTGGCGTATCACTCGGTGTGATGGTATGGGGTGCCATTGGTTACACGTCTTGGTCACCTCTTGTTCACATTGACAGAACTTTGAATAGTGGACGTTACATTTCAGATGTGTTACGACCTGTGGCTCTACCCTTTGTTCAATCCCTGCGAAACCCTACATTTCAGCAGGATCTATGCACCCAAATTGTGTAAAAGTATAATCACATGTCAGTTCTAGTATACTATATTTGTCCAATGAATACCCATTTATCATCTGCATTTCTTCTTGGTGTAGCAATTTTAATGGCCAGTAGTGTACATAAAAAAGATTTTACTTATGAAAGCTTTTGGAGCCAGTGGCTCCTCCTCCTGGCAGAAGGGTTGAAGGAGAAGGAAGAGGGGTGAAGGGAAATGACCTGGAGAGCTTTAGGAAAAGGGGTAGTGTTCTGAAAAGTCACCCAGAACCCCAGGTCAGGAGAGGCTTCCCAGATGGGATGAGAAGGAGAGACTGGATGGGATGAGAATGAAGAGTATGTCTGAACTGGAAGTACTTGCTATTGTATGTGGATTCCAAAAATTTAAAGGATATTTGTTAGGACATGAAGCAATAGTTTTAAAATATTGTAAAGCTCTGAATTTTTTGCAACACTATTGTAGGTTGGAACATCCTACCAAGAATAGACTGGGATGTCTATGGATGCATTGCAGGAGGTATATGCAGACAGTTGTGCGAAACACTTTTGAACAAATTTTCTGAAAACTGTCTTGAGCAGCTAGTTCAGCAACTCACACACAATGGAAATTCCTCATACCTTGTAGCTACAAATAGACTGGATCTTATCGAGAATGTCAGTATAGAAATGGGGATTATTGATCATTATGTCATTATGAAAGTTAATAAATCAGTCAAGAAGTCTAGGAGAGTGTTTCTGCTAGAGAGGGTAGGTAAGTAGTTGTTAGCATCCCACTTCGAGAGTGAACTGATGTTAGTTAATTCCAATAATATGTACATATAGGGATTACGGGCAAAGTTCAAACATATTGTAAATTGTGGTCCAGAGAGTTATGTGCCTAGTAAGTCGATAAAGGATGGAAAACACCCACCATGTTTTAATAACAAAATTCGGAAGGTGCTGATGAAGCAGAGGCTGTTGCACTCTCAGTTAGAAAGAGTACTCACAAATGATGACAAGCATAAGATAGTAGAAATTTGTGCATTTGTGAAAAGACATCTGCACAAAGAATACAACAGCTACCACTATCATACCTTAGCAAAAGATCTGGTAGAGAACCAAAGAAAATTCTGGTCCTATGTAAAGTTGCAAAGCAGGTCTAAGGCTTCCACTCAGTCTCTTGTTGATCAGTCTGGTGTTGCAGCTGAAGACAGCAAAAAAAGCTGAAGTTTTAAATTTCACATTCGAGAAATCATTCATGCAGGAGAATAATAGAAACATATCATCATTTGACCATGAGACACTCTTGTATGGATGACATAGTAATAAGTATCCATGGTGTAGAGAAACAAATGAAAGATTTTAAAGCAAATAAGTCACCAGGTCTGGATGGAACCCCAATTCCGTTTCACAAAGAGTACTCTATGGGATTGGCCCCTTACCTAGCTCGTATTCATCACGAATCTCTCACCCAGCACAAATTCCCAAGTGACTGGGACTTTTAGTTTGCTGTATGAGCCTCATTTCAAATGTAATAAATTTTCTTGAGAGAGAGAGAAGCTTGTGGCCACAAATCAGGGTGGTTTTAGAAAGCATCACTCATGTGAAACTGAGCTTGCCATTTTCTCACATGATATACTGCAAACTATGGATGAAGGCAACAGGTAGATTCCATATTTCTGGTTTTCCAGAAAGCATTTGATACGGTGCCCCACTGAATGCTGTTAACAAAGATTGAAGCATATGGAATAGGTTCTCAGATATGTGAGTGGCTCAAAGACTTCTTAAGTAATAGGATCCAACATGTTGTCCTTGACAGCGAGTGTTTATCAGAGACAAGGGTATCATTACGATGTACCAGGGAAGTGTGACAGGACTGCTGTTGTTCTCTATATACATAAGTGATTTTGCGGATGGAGTAGGCAGCAATCTGCGGCTGTTCACTGATGATGCTGTGGTGTATGGTAAAGTGTCGAAGTTGAGTGACTGTAGGAAGATACAAGATGACTTAGACAAGATTTTTAATCGGTGTGATGAATGGCAACTAGCTCCAAATGTAGGAAAATGTAAGTTAATGTGGATGAGTAGGAAAAACAAACCTGCAATATTCAGATACAGCATTGGTAGTGCACTGCTTGACAAAGTCATGTCATTTGAATATCTGGGCATAACATCAGAAAGTGCTATGAAATGGAATGATCATGTGAGGACTTTGGTACGGCAGGTGAATGGTTGGTTTATTGGGAGAATTTGGGGAAAGTGTGGTTCATCTGTAAAGAAGACTGCATATAGGATGCTAGTATGGCCTATTCTTGAATGCAGCTCAATTGTATGGGGTCCATACCAGGTTGAATTGGAGGAGGACAATGAGAAATTTCAGAGGGGGCTGCTAGATTTGTTACTAGTAGATTCAAGCAACATATAAGTGTTACGGAGGTGCTTCAGGAATTCAAATGGGTATCCCTGGAGGGAAGACAACATTCTTTTCAAAGAACACTGTTGAGAAAATTCAGAGAACCGGCACTTGAAGCTCACTGCAAAATGATTCTACTGCTGCCAACGTATGTTGCCCATAACGACCACGGAGATATAATATGAGATATTAGGCCTCATACTGAGGAATATAGACAGTTGTATTTCCCTTGCTCTATTTGCGAGTGGAACCGGGAAGGAAATGACTAATAGTGGTACAGGGTACCCTCCACTACACACCATAAAGTGGTTTGCGGAGTATCTATGTAGACGTAGATGTAGACACATGAGATGGCCTTATATCTACACCAGTTTGACTTATAAACCAGGTACATAAATAATAGTTTACATGTACCTTAGAGACTTGAGTTTTTTGCAACACTGTAACTTGGAACACCCTAGATTGACCAGATGACATTACAACTACAGCATTCTGACCTGGAAATTAGTTACATAAATGATAAGGAGAACACAACAGCAGATGCTGCCTGCAGAACACCAGTAGGAAAAATGATTGATGGTGGTTTATGACGCAAATGTAGGTCAAATAAGATTATTTTATTTACAGGGATTAAAAGATGAGAAATCAATTGGGTGAATTTTTAAATACACAAGGAGGGAACAAAATAAAAATCCAAAACTGAGACTAATTAAGCAGTGTTATAATTCAGACGGCAGTCCTAAGGTAGAACAGTAATGTAATAAACACAAAGGTCTATTATTCAGGAGGACGTCATTAGTTAAACAAGACTAAGTTTTGGTTTCCTGAACAACATGTGGACAAATAAACTGACTACCTACAAGAGAGTCATTATGAGACAAGTAAATAGTGGCTGAGCTCCAACAAGCAGTAATATTTAATAATTTGTGGAAGAGAATGAGGAACATGTCAGGGCCACCACTGTACCCTCAAAGGGTTTGATGCATTCTGTCCTACCAAATTCTCCAAAAGAATTAACTGGTGTCACCTTGCTAGGACAGTTATCCATTGCCTACACTATGTGATCAAAAGTATCCGGACACCCCCAAAAACATATGTTTTTCATATTAAGTGCATTGTGCTGCCACCTATTACCAGGTACTCCATATCAGTGACCTCAGTAGTCATTAGACATCGTGAGAGAGCAGAATGGAGCACTCCGCGGAACTCACCGACTTCAAATGTGGTCAGGTGATTGGGTATCATTAGTGTCATATGTCTCTAAGTGAGATTTCCATACTCCTAAACATCCCTAGGTCCACTGTTTCTGATGTGATAGTGAAGTGGAAACGTCAAGGGACACGTACTGCACAAAAGCGTACGGCTGATCTCATATGTTGACTGACACAGACTGCTTTCTGTTGAAGAGGGTTGTAATGTGTAATAGGCAGATATCTATCCAGATCATCACACAGGAATTCCAAACTGCATCAAGATCCACTGCAAGTACTATGACAATGAGAAAACTTGGATATCATGGTCGAGCGGCTGCTCATAAGCCCCACATCACACCGGTAAATGCCAAATGACACCTCGCTTGGTGTAAGGAGCATAAACATTGGATAACTGAACAATGGAAAAACGTTGTGTGGAGTGATGAATCATGGTACACAATGTGGCGATCCAATGGCAGGGTGTGGGTAACGTGAATGCCCAGTGAACATCATCTGCCAGCGTGTGCAGGGCCAACAGTGAAATTCGGAGGTGGTGGTGTTATGGTGTGGTCGTGTTTCTCATGGAGGGCGCTTGCACCCCTTGTTGTTTTGCGTGGCACTATCGCAGCACAGGCCTACATAGATGTTTTAAGCACCTTCTTACTTCCCACTGTTGAAGAGCAATTCGGGGATGGCAATTGCGTCTTTCAACATGATCGACCACCTGTTTGTAATGCACGGTCTGTGGTGGAGTGTTTACATGACAAAAACATCCCTGTAACAGACTGACCTGCACAGAGTCTTGACCTGAATCCTATAGTACACCTTTCGGATGTTTTAGAATGCCCACTGTGTGCCAGGCCTTGACAACTGACATTGATACCTCTCATCAGTGAAGCACTCTGTGAAGAATGGGCTGCTGTTCTCCAAGAAACCTTCCAGCACCTGACTAAACGTATGCCTGTGAGAGTGGAAGCTGTCATCAAGGCTAAGGTTGGGCCAACACCATACTGAAGTCCACTTGTTTGTAATGCACGGTCTGTGGTGGAGTGTTTACATGACAAAAACATCCCTGTAACAGACTGACCTGCACAGAGTCCTGACCTGAATCCTATAGTACACCTTTCGGATGTTTTAGAATGCCAACTGTGTGCCAGGCCTCAACAACTGACATTGATACCTCACATCAGTAAAGCACTCTGTGAAGAATGGGCTGGTGTTCTCCAAGAAACCTTCCAGCACCTGACTAAACATATACCTGTGAGAGTGGAAGCTGTCATCAAGGCTAAGGTTGGGCCAACACCATACTGAAGTCCAGCATTACCAATGGAGGGCGTCACGAACTTGTAAGTCATTTTCAGCCAGGTGTCCAGATACATTTGATCACATAGTGTATGTCTACTGGGGAAAGGAGGGAGGGGGGGGGGGGGGGGTGCAGACATTATTGTAGCACTAGATACCTCCTTGAAATATGTATAAAGAGGGCCAACATAAAAAGTGTTGTGGGAAAATTAGAAACAAATTAAATTTCTCGTAGTGTGAGAGTACCAAAATCACTCTTGTCAGAAAGTACACAGTGTTTCAAAAAGGAATTTAAAACTTTAAAAATTCACATAAATTTATAGAAAGAAGATATAGGATTTATTGTTATTTTGTAGGGAAACACATCAAGTATATAGGTCCCCTTCAGGAAACTTTCTTTTATTCCTGGAAAACTTGGATGCCTTGTTGTGCTATCTGTCAGATAGGGGAAAGCAAATTATTATTTGTGGGGACTTCAATGTTGATTCACTGTAAAAGTGTATTAAGAAGAATGACCTGGAAATCTTGCTCGGTTCTTTCAATTTGACATCTGCCATTAATTTTCCTACTCGAGTAGTAAAGGACAGCAGCACATTGATTGATAACAGTTTTATAGACCAAGATAGGTTTAAAAACATAAATTCTTATCCTGTTGAGAATGGGCTTGCTGATCATGATGCTCAGCTAGTTAAAGTATATGACATAGCTCCATTCAGTAATTCAAAACTACCCTCCAAAGTTGTGCATTCAATTAATGACTCAACAATTAGAAATCTCAGAGAAAATCTTCAGCAGTTAGACTGGGATGAGGTGTACAAGGAACCTGATGCTAATTTAAAATATAACTTATTTCATGATACACTTGTAAGAGAATTTGAAAAGTTTCCCCAAGAAAGTAGTTAAATCTAATTATAAGAAACCATGCAAAAAACCTTGGCTTACTAAAGGAATAAAAATATCTTGTAACCAGAAAACGGAACTGTATCTAATAACAAGAAAGAGTAATGACCCAGAAACAGCCAAATATTATAAAAACTACTGTGCTACATTAAGAAAGGTTATTAAAAAGTCCTGAAGCATGTGCATCATGTCTGATAACAAAATCAAAACAATTTGGAATATTATTACAAGGGAGACAGGGCAACCAAGAGTACAGGATGACAGCATCACCATCAAAGCGAATGGAAACTTGATAAACAACAAGCCGGAAGGCGAAAACATTTTGAATAATCATTTTTTAAATGTTGTATAGAAAATAGGATCTAAATGTTCATTATAAGAAGCAAGGCAGTTAATGGAAGAGGCCTTACCCACCTCACCAATTGAAATTCCACCCACCTCTCCTTCTGAAATTAGCAAGATAATAAACTCTGTCAAGAATAAAAGCTCACATGGAATTGATGGCATTACCAGCAGGATAATAAAAGCTTGTTCCCAAGAAATAAGTGGGATTCTTAGCTACATATGTAATAGCTCTCTGAAGCAGGGTATTTTCCCAGATAGACTGAAGTATGCCATTGTTAAACTACTGCATAAAAAAAGGGATACGTCTGATGTCAACAACTACCACCCAATCTCTCTTCTGACTGCCTTATCCAAAATTCTTGAAAAAGTAATCTATTGTAGAGTAGCTTCACACCTTTGTAAAAATAAAGTTTTAACAAAATGTCAGTTTGGTTTCCAGAAGGGTTTTTCAACAGAAAATGCTATATATACTTTCACTAATGAAATATTAAATGCTCTGAATAACTGGAAGTCACCCGTTGGGATTTTTTGTGATCTATCAAAGGCTTTTGATTGTGTAAATCATGAAATACTTCTAGATAAGTTCAAGTACTGTGGTATGAATGGGACAGTGCTCAAATCGTTTAAATCATACCTAACTGGAAGAGTGCAGAAAGTTGAAGTAAGCAGTTCACATAATATGCAAAAAACTCGTGATTTCTCAAACTGGGGAACAATCAAGAACAGTGTGCCACAAGGTTCAGTCTTGGGTCATCCGCTGTTCTTAATATATATTAATGACTTGCCATTCTATATTCACAAAGATGCAAAACTCGTACTTTTTGCCGATGATACAAGTATAGCTATCACACCCAACATACAAGAATTAACTGGTGAAATTGTAAATGATGTTTTTCAGAAAATCATTAAGTGGTTCTCTGCAAATGGGCTCTCATTAAACTTTGACAAAACACAGCATATTCAGTTCCACACAGTAAATGGAATGACACCATTAATAAATATAGACTTCGATCAGAAATCGGTAGCTAAGGTAGAATATTCAAAATTTCTAGGTGTATGCATTGATGAGGGGTTGAACTGGAAAAAACACACTGAAGATCTGCTGAAATGTTTGAGTTCAGCTACTTATGCTATTAGGGTCATTGCAAATTTTGGCGATATACAACTGAGTAAATTAGCGTACCATGCCTATTTTCATTCTCTGCTTTCGTATGGCATCATACATATATTTTTTAAGTGTCATGTAATATCTTGTATAGACACCTTTTATTAACCTGACACGTTCCACATAATTACGAAGTGTCGTATTCATGATCTATGGAACAAGTACTAATCGAATCGAATCAAATCTAATCTTTTTTACCTTAAACTAAAGATTTTATATGTGGCTTCTGTTGGTTGCCCTGTACACAGTCCATTGAAAGTCAATTTCTTCACAAACTCACTGTAGCATTGCAGATGTAACTTGCTCAGTGGCAGTGTAAATTCTTGCCCTAAGTTCAGGTAGAGAAACTGGCACGGGAGGTACAAACACGATATCCTTGATGAATCCCCTTTTTTTTAAAAAAAAAAAAAAAAGACGTCGGCCAGGTAGTGCGGTGGTGCACCATCTTGCATGAAGTAAACATTTGATTCTTGGCCATCCTCATCAATCTGTGGTATCAAAAAGTACACTGCCTTGTTGATGGTTCTCTCACAGGACAAAAAAAGTTCTTGCTTAATGCACAAAAAACGTTCAGTTTAGGGCTATCACGAATATGTTGTAAGGTCTGATGTGGATTTTCACAGACCCAAATCCTACAGTTATGTGTGTTAACCTTGCCACTTAAGTGAAAAGTTGACTCGTCAGAAAAGATGTTTTTGTCCCATCAACATTCATCCGCACATAATCGATTTAACATACCCGCATAGAAGTTCTTGCGAGCAATTTTATCAGTGTCTTTTATTGCTTGTACGATCATCAATCTGTACAATTTCAAATGCAAATGGTTTCTCAACATACGCCAAGCAGTTGTATGTGGGATTTGCAGTTCGCGGGAGTTCCCATGTCTTACCAAGCACCCTGTTTCTACAAAACATTTATGCCACTCATAAATTGTACGCCTACTAGGAGGATCTTTAGCATACTTGGTATGGAAATTATGCTAAACTGTTGTCGCCGACTTCATTTCTTCAAACCAAAACACACAGCTAGCACACTCGAGTCCAGTGAAGGCAGCCATCTTTAACGCAACTACTTCTAGTGCTCCTTACAGTGTGATGCGGCGCTAGTGAACTATGAGAGACAAAACTTGACATTATTTCCCTACAAGTTGACACTACAATCATCTCTGTGGTACTATGAATTAATTTATACGAATTTTCAAAGTTGTAAAGTCCTTTTTGAAACACCCTGTAGGTCTCAATTTGTTTCTGAAAGATTTATGTAATGTATAGGGATGTACAAAATTATCCATACAAAGATTTCTACCTATTTTTTACAAGGAAATATGAGAAAAGATTAATGAGAGATCAATCAACCGTGCCATATGTAATGTAATAAAAAACACAAGTACAAAGTTTTAAGAGCATAATAAGCAACCTGTGGAATGAGCCGACTGGTTTGCCCCTTGTGAGCTAATGTTCTGGAAAAAATCTACTGACATTATTTGGGGAAAAGATTGAGTTTCCAACATTGAGTAAAATAGCTCAGGATGAAAAAATTAGAATGGTAAAAGAAATGATGAAGAAAAAGGCTATGGAAGGAAAAGTATACATAATAATACTGTAAAACCAACCAGTTTCAAAATAGGGGAGTGGTAAAAACAAAAGCAAAAATCCAGTAAAGTAAATGAAATACAAGAATTCTTACATTAATATCAAGGTGCATTTACGGTCACCAGACTTTCTCATCACAATGTCTATAAATTAGCTTGCCTTAAATGTAATAAAATATTTGGTTTAAAAAACATAACTGACTTGAAACAACACACTGCCTGTAAGATGTCTAAAATTTCACCCACCTAACTCCGAATTTCTTCTGGAGTTGGACACCATTCACTTTACAAGCAGCATTGAGGATGCCTTTGGAAGTAAATACATTAAATACCCTAAGGGATTTATTGCTCTTTAGTGAACACACTACATGGTGAATAGTGCCTTCCCCAGCTGGGTAGATAAATACTTGTTTCTCTGGACCACTCATATTGACATCATCCCTATTGAGGGTTCTTTCCTATCATATTCATTTGTCTGTCTTATCTAAGAGTTCTGTCCCGATTCTGCCCTCACCAGTCAGTATTTCTAGGATGTTGTTTGTGGCATTCCCTCCTACGATTGTACAAAAATTTCAGCTACATGAATTATTTCTGATATTCAGCCTTTATTGGTCTCTATTGGTTGGGCAATTATGCTAGCAGCATAGTCGATTATTTCATTGACACTATTAATGAAAGAAAAGTGACTTTTGTAAATGTTACACTAAGACTAATTATATTGACAATTCAATCCAAACTCAACCCTTACAAGCGCAGTGGTTTTGTAGTCAGAAAGCCTGACAAATACATTGACATTATTGTTTATCTTATGCTGTTAAAATTCACCAAACTTTTAGGTAAAATTTACTCAAATCTCAATTTTACAAGCTGGATGTCCAAAGCCTCAATGCAGCAGAATATCCTAGAGACAGGAGGATGCCATCATCATGTCTACCATGCAGAATAAAGTAACAGCACTCAAATAAAGTCAGATGTAAGGGTGGTTACTCAGAGTACTGACGCTGCAGAATATGATGTGTTCAAAAAGCACAGGGAATTTTCATTTTTTTGGAAATAATGTTATTTGCTTGTCTACATTAATGTTATCTCCTCCAGAGTAAACTCCAGCAGGTATTTTACACATATGCCAGCAGTTCTTCCAATACTTTAAAAACTTCTGAACTTGATCTTTGGGATAGCACCAAGTTCTATCACAACGACTTTTAATCTCACTTATGCTTGTAAAACAACAGCCTTTTACAGTCCTCTTTATTTTTGGAAACAATAAAAAAGTCACATGGGACCGTATCTGGTGAATATGGAGGCTGGGGCATCATTACAGTGCTGTTTTTCACCAAATATTTATGAGCAAGAAATCAAGTGTGAGCTGGTGCATTATCGTGCTGCAAAAGCCATGAATTGTTTTGGCACGAATCTGGGTGTTTCTTTTAGACTGCTTCCTGCAAACAGTGTTGGACTTGTCGGTAGTACTCCTTACTGATCTTTTGACCTTTTGGCAAGAACTCATGACGCAGTATGCTGTTAAAATCAAAGTAAACAGTGAGCAAAACCTTCACATTTGGCCCTGCTTGTCAAGCTTTTTTCAGTCTTGTCAGTGCCTCCATTGGGACAAATGAGCCTTAGTATTGAAGTTGTATCCATACACTCGTGTTTTGTCACATGTTATGACATGTTTCAGTAGCTTCCGTTGGTTGGTGATGTGTTGGGGCATCCACAAAAGTTTGTCATCTTCAACATCTTCATGGCCATGTTGGGAATGCTTATACCATTAGCAAACACTTGTTTTACACACTGCAAACTCATCAAAAGCAATATTCAACATTACTAAACCTTTGATACATTTTACTCCATCTTTATAGCAAAATTTAATGCAAATTCTCTGATCCATTTTTAAAATAAGTCAGTAATCACCACTTGTAAGCAAATAAATTTATCCTTCTTGACAACAGATGACAGACCAAATATCCAATATGACTACCAGGTGCACAGATGCATTTCGGACATGTTTACCAATATAACAACACAAAATCACATGACCAGACTAATACAATCAGCAAAATTACAAAATTCCTGATACCTTCTGAACACACCCCATATGTCCACCACTGCTTCGAAAAGGCAAAGCTTAGACACCTTTCACCTACAACCAGAGCACTCAGAAGGCTGACCAAGTCAAGAAAAGCAGGCCAAGTGAAGTCATTGTTGCCCACAATAGCAACAAATGTGATATAGTTCCTGTACAAATGTTACTCCTATCTAGTGGTTTGCGGCTGATCAACCTGGAGGTTGAAATTGTATTGGATCCTCCACTCATCAAGACTGTCTTCAAAAACTGATGAATCAGTGAGCCCTGTCAAGAGGTAATCACCACTGCAAGACACAGTGCTACCTTTAAGTCAAGACTGATGGACAGCTGTGGGTGACAGCTACCATCAGGCCCTCTCATGGTCTGGCCTGGGTCCAGGGAGCTGTTAACAATTGTCATCATGGAAGAGTGTGCCGTAGCTGCCACCTGCCTGTGGATGTACTTTGATGTTGCAGGCCTTACTCTTAGCAGAGGCCGCAGTTTGACCAAGTCAGATGTCACACACTCCACACACAGCCAGTGGATGCTTACTGGGGTGCTGTCTGCGACATGAACAAGAGTCCTCTGATAACCCATTGCTCTGAGCTGTTAACACCAGAGGCAGCATGAACAACAATATCCAAGCTGCTGCCAATGTGCTGTGATGCCGCTAGGCACTGAATTTGTGCCTCCACCGCAGCAGCAGCCAAGACGGCGTGGCACATATCGGTGTCAGCTCATTCCAGGACAGCTAGTGCCCTTCTGGTTGCTGATATTGCTGGCAGACATGAATGAAGACAACAGCTTATTTTGGAATAGTAAATGCACCTTTGGGTGCTAAACAGGCAATCTCCCACCAGGTCACAGCTTGCCCCTGCTCAAGGGGTGAAGGTCCAGCATGATCCAGATATCACTCACGTAGCACTGTCATATAATGTAGTGTCTGGTCCCTGGGTAGTTATGGCATGTTCTTCACTCACGAATTTTCCTAGTGTCTTCCTGTGTGTTCCCATGGTTACCGATATTGGATCTAGTGAATTTTACCTTTGAATGAACAGTTCTGTATTTTGCCCACTGCCATGTATGGACACCATTATGAAACGTATAACATTTATATTTTTACGTGTTATTTTTGGTGTACGTCCCCCCCACCCCCACACCCGAACTTAGCTCTAAAGCAAGATGGACAGCACAAAGGAAATACAAAGGACAATAGATGAGCTGTCAGTATGCAGCCAGATGGAGGAAATTACACTACGTACAAACCACACATGCACGAAGTCTGTCTGCCTGGAGAAAGCTGAAGAAAACTTCTGCACACTAGGCACCATCACATCACATCACATCATACTGTTACTGGAGCAGTGACAAACACAGGTCAGGTGCGGGTTAGGCTGCCGTCTTTTTGGCCCGGTGATGCACTTGTATGCTGCAGCTAAGTGGAGGCTGTTTTCTTGAGCAACGAAGCAACCTGCGACCTCACTAAATTCGGCCTTGTCATGAGTCAGCTACACAAAGAGTACTGTCAGAATGTAGGACATACCACTACCCGACTGACACAATCCTCATACGCACAGCTAAAAGGGAGTTAATCCAATAGATTGCAACATGCAAGAACACTGGTTGCATTAACTGCTACACCTAGAAGACTGTGGTGGCAGGAGGCCATCTGGCTGTGCATTCTTCCATGTCAAGTGCAAGATGTCATCATCGTGCAGACAGAAATGCAGCTGGATACCATTGCAGACTTGGTCGATATGTGATGTGACACACTGCCAACAGCTCCTAATACAGCAGGCACAGCAACACCATAGCTCCAGTATCAACTTTCACACCAAGGCTATACACACCTCCTCTACCTAATATGGTGGAAGCCGATTTGCACCACCCAGTCCGGAACCTGGCTACCCACATGACAGCACTAACCACACAGATGAACAGGCTGGTGCACTCACAGTCAGAGGGCAGGAGGCACCAAAGCAGCAGCTGATTGAGCTAATGGTGAGCCAGTCTGCATACCCGACACCCGACAATGCTCCACTGATGACAGAACAGCTGCTGGATGGGTTTTGCTGGTACCGCACATGCTTCAGGAATGAACAGCAAAGTGCTGGACACCCTGCACGCCCCCAAATGCCGACTGCAGTGGGGCTTAGGCGCACCCTAATGATGTGCAATATTGAAGCTTCTCCTCATAGTGGAACAGGTTGGCAGCCTGAAATACCTTACTGACACAGGTTCTGATCTGTCAATATTCCTGTGAACTATGCTGAAAGATCACAGGACCATCAAGGCACTCTCTCTTATGGCACATAACATTTATAGCACACAATTGTACAGCACACTCCCCCGGCATTTGGACCTGGGGCTACGCTGCACATTTATGTGGTTATTTACTGTGGCTTAACATTAACAAGTGAACCCTCAGATACTACAAGCTGCTAGCTGACATTGTGATAGACCAGCTGGTCAACTCAATCACGAATTTGAATATAGCTGGACAGCAGTGGCAGGCCACTTGCTTTAATGCATAACCAGTGAAGAGCACTGGATTGTACACCAACATTCTTGACAAACTTCTGGAGCTCACTTGCCCACCTGCTGCACGGCTCTTGGTCATGACACAAATGTCACAACACACATTAATGTATGGGTGGAGGTTACACCCAACAATCGAGCTAGGTTAATAATTGGCTCTTTTACCGACCTCCCAACTCAGCAGCATTAGTGGCAGAACAAATGAGAGAAAATCTGGAATACATTTCACATAAATTTTCTCAGCATGTTATAGTCTTAGGTGGAGATTTCAATTTGCCAGATATAGACTGGGACACTCAGATGTTTTGGACGGGTGGTAGGGACAGAGCATTGAGTGACATTATATTGAGTGCACTATCCGAAAATTACCTCGAGCAATTAAACAGACAACCGACTCGTGCAGATAACATCTTGGACCTACTGATAACAACAGACCCGAACTTTTCGACTCTGTAAGTGCAGAACAGGGAATCAGTGATCATAAGGCCGTTGCAGCATCCCTGAATATGGAAGTAAATAGGAATATAAAAAAAGGGAGGAAGGTTTATCTGTTTAGCAAGAGTAATAGAAGCCAGATTTCAGACTACCTAACAGATCAAAACGAAAATTTCTGTTCTGACACTGACAATGTTGAGTGTTTATGGAGAAAGCTCAAGGCAATCGTAAAATGTGTTTTAGACAGGTACTTGCCACGTAAAACTGTGAGGGACGGGAAAAACCCACTGTGGTTAAACAACAAAGTTAGGAAACTACTGCGAAAGCAAAGAGAGCTTCACTGCAAGTTTAAACATAGCCAAAACCTCTCAGACAAACAGAAGCTAAACGATGTCAAAGTTAGCATAAGGAGGGCTATGCATGAAGCGTTCAGTGAATTCGAAAGTAAAATTCTATGTACCGACTTGGCAGAAAATCCTAGGAAGTTCTGGCCTACGTTAAATCAGTAAGTGGCTCGAAACAGCATATCCAGACAATCGGGGATGATGACGGCATTGAAACAGAGGATGACACGCATAAAGCTGAATTACTAAACACCTTTTTCCAAAGCTGTTTCACAGAGGAAGACCGCACTGCAGTTCCTTCTCTAAATCCTTGCACAAACGAAAAAATGGCTGACATCGAAATAAGTGTCCAAGGAATAGAAAAGCAACTGGAATCACTCAACAGAGGAAAGCCCACTGTACCTGACGGGATACCAATTCGATTCTACACAGAGTACGTGAAAGAACTTGCACCCCCCCTCCCCCCCCCCCCCCCCCCCCTTCTAACAGCCGTGTACCGCAAGTCTCTAGACCTATATCTCTGACGTCGATCTGTTGTAGAATTTTAGAACATGTTTTTTGCTCACGTATCATGTCGTTTATGGAAACCCAGAATCTACTCTGTAGGAATCAACATGGATTCCAGAAACAGCGATTGTGTGAGACCCAACTCGCTTTATTTGTTAATGAGACCCGGAAAATATTAGATACAGGCTCCCAGGTAGATGCTATTTTCCTTGACTTCCGGAAGGCGTTCGATACAGTTCCACACTGTCGCCTGATAAACAAAGTAAGAGCCTACGGAATATCAGACCAGCTGTGTGGCTGGATTGAAGAGTTTTTAGCAAACAGACACAGCATGTTGTTCTCAATGGAGAGACGTCTACAGACGTTAAAGTAACCTCTGGCGTGCCATAGGGGAGTGTTATGGGACCATTGCTTTTCACAATATATATAAATGACCTAGTAGATAGTGTCAGAAGTTCCATGCGGCTTTTCGCGGGTGATGCTGTAGTATACAGAGAAGTTGCAGCATTAGAAAATTGTAGCAAAATGCAGGAAGATCTGCAGCAGATAGGCACTTGGTGCAGGGAGTGGCAACTGACCCTTAACATAGACAAATGTAATGTATTGCGAATACATAGAAAGAAGGATCCTTTATTGTATCATTATATGATAGCAGAACAAACACTGGTAGCAGTTACTTCTGTAAAATATCTCGGAGTATGCGTGCGGAACGATTTGAAGTGGAATGATCATGTAAAATTAATTGTTGGTAAGGCGGGTACCAGGTTGAGATTCATTGGGAGAGTCCTTAGAAAATGTAGTCCATCAACAAATGAGGTGGCTTACAAAACACTCATTCGACCTATACTTGAGTATTGCTCGTCAGTGTGGGATCCGTACCAGGTCAGGTTGACAGAGGAGATAGAGAAAATCCAAAGAAGAGCGGCGCATTTTGTCACAGGGTTATTTGGTAAGCATGATAGCATTACGGAGATGTTTAGCAAACTCAAGTGGCAGACTCTGCAAGAGAGGCGCTCTGCATCACGGTGTAGCTTGCTGTTCAGGTTTCGAGAGGGTGCGTTTCTGGATGAGGTATCGAATATATTGCTTCCCCCTATTTATACGTCCCGATGAGATCACGAATGTAAAATTAGAGAGATTTGAGCATGCACGGAGGCTTTCCGGCAGCCGTTCTTCCCGCGAACCATACATGACTGGAATAGAAAAGGGAGGTAATGACAGTGGCACGTAAAGTGCCCTCTGCCACACTCCATTGGGTGGCTTGTGGAGTATAAATGTAGATGTAGATCAGTAATGTAGACCCTGGAGTGAGAAATCTCTATATCAGTGTATCAAAAGAAGAATTCACTTGAGAAGCAGAATGCTGAGTAATATATATGTGTGTTTTTTGTCTATATCTGATGAAGGCCATGTTGGCCAAAAGCTCACTTTCTGACAATCTTTTGGTTGCACCTATCTGCGACTCAGCATCTCTGCTATATGGTGAGTAGCAACTATCCTTTTCACAATATTGTTCATTCCACCCTAGATTTTCCATTGTTTGGAGAAGACAGAATGGGTGATGAGTACTTACCTCCAGAAAGCAAAATACAAGAACTGCCAACACACAAATTTAAAAGTGGAAGAAACTATACACGATGTAGCAGGAGGAGTAGTAGATATCAGGGAAATAAAAGGAATTATAATTCCAAGCAAAAAAGGTCCGGTAAACATGGGCTCTAAAATGCATACCTTTAGTAGGAGAGAAATGTTTCACAGCAGCAAAAATGAATGAATGCTCATATCTCTTAAGGTATGCATTTTAGAGCCCATATTTAGTCAACAATTTTGCTTCAAATGATAGTTGCTGTCATATCCCTATACACTGACCATTCCTTCTCACACATACAGAGGTAGGTCTAGTTGTGCATGCCCTTGGCTACGCTTCAATTTGTCTTTTCCATACCATTTCCAAATCACTCCAAGCAAACTGTGATATGGCCTCTAACAATGGTTGTCATATTCTTCTGTTTGTTGCTCGTTATTAATCACCTGAAACCAAAATCTTAGCTTTTACAATGTTGATCTAAGTAAATGTAGTATCAGAGTAGTTGTCTCTTTTTACAACTAATAAATTTCACTAAATATTAAACTTGGCATTCTGATGACGTGAATTAAACTGAGGTGAGTCCATTCAATCAAAAATTATAGCACAAACAGTACTTTTCTTTAAATTTCATGTTTCAAACAATTAGGTGGAAAACCAGTTTCTGAACAATACTTTAATTATATTGAACAAAACCTGTTATTACATTTCAGTTGATTTTTTGTCACGTTCCACAGCACATGTTTGTAAAGCAGACGTAATTTTCCTTTATGAAATATGTGATTTTACTGAACTGAACATTACAAATATCTGTTACTACAATAATGAAATGATTGTGACAGCAATAATATTGTGCCAATCACTGGGGGGAAAAATACCTGCGGAGCCTTGCTGAAGCTTTCTATTGAGGCAAAATCACCATCACTGGGCTGTCAGGAATAGACATCCGTCATGAACCTTGGGTCTACGATTTCAGCGTTGTTCTTTCGCTTAAAACTAGTTTCATTAATTTATCTACCATTGTTAAGCCACAGTTGGTGTACTTTATATTGGTAATTGCACCAAACTCAAGACACTATTAATTTCTATGTAAGGTAATATGACAATGAGAAAATAAAAACACTGACAAGCACTGGATGACTAAATGTGATGGAAAATATTCATTGCTGGATTATCATCCCAAATAATTGGTACCCCAGTGCTACCTTTATTACTGTAACATATGGTGAATCAGACTGAGTATAAGTCAAACAATTAAACAAGTAAAATCCTATTATTGGAACAATCAGAAGAGCAAACATCCACAGCAAATTGCGCATATGCAAAATATTAACAGGTACAGTGGTGTAATTCGCACTACACCACTTTAGTTCTCAACAGAAAGAAATGTCTCTGCTAAGAGCAGAAACTTGTGCTACCTACCTATGTGGTTGCTATATGAGTTATAAATTACACCATTTGTTCTGTTAATGAATGCCACTTGCTCATCTAGATCCCAAGCCTACTAAAAAAAGATAAGGATAAGTAGTGTTAAACTACTTGGGCTTTAAGGGGCTCATATTATACCCATACAGTGTGTATTGGTCATTACCTGAAGTCAGTACCATTTCTTTACCTTTTGCAGATACACAGTTTATTTGCTGGGTGCAGTCTGAATGAGAATGATTGCTTTCACAAAAACTTTTGTATGTAACCATAAGGTGGCTGTCACTTCCAGCAATATCCTGAATCTGTATTGCTGAAACATTCATGCTATTTGCATCTTGAGTAACTATAGTTGTTGTCATGAATGATAGCAGTTGAGTTTAGGTTTGTTCTGCGCGTCTATGTCATGCATTCTCCGACAGCCAATGAGCATTCAGAAGTGTTCTCAGCACACTGCTGTAAATGCCATAGCTAATACTAGCATTAAACGTGATCATAGCGAGTTGTTTAGTGAATTTCTGTTCCACTTGTTGCAAGTTGTCATCACTGGTGGTGGTGGTAAGTGATAAATTCTGCGTGAGCAAGTAAGAGACATAATTTGCAGGATATACACTTTCTTCAATTGGAAAGCATGTCCATTCGCGTTCTGCAACTGTCATTTAGAATTGCTAACAATGCAGTCCCTCTCCATGCCTCGGCATGCGCAAACCACCATCATTTGTGGATTGGACTGTACAAAGAACGTAATCATTCTGCAATTCACTGTAATAATGACCGTATGCCTTACGTAACAGTCATTCTCAGCTTTCAGACGCTATTACACTTGTTCACTTATTTTTGCCAAGACCAGACAGAAATCACCTGAAAATGTGCCCAGTCTCAGCAAACAATAACAACATCTCCTCTATATGGTAGGCAGCAATCTATTCATAATATTATTGTTATTCCATCTTGGTCTTGGCCACTGTCTGGAAATTTAGTTCAAAATAAGATTTACTGAGCCCATTCATTCATGTATTGTCTCCACTATATTCAATGGACAGAAACATTCAAGGATGAGGTAGTAGAAGTCAAGGTATTTATTAATTTATTAGCAATGAGAAACAAATATCACAAACTGTAACTGTGATTTGAAGCCAGGAGTTAACATAGTAAAATTAGTACAAAATGTGAGATGTAAAAAGATGCTGTTCCTTAATTACATTTATCTAAACTGTAAGGATATAGTAATGTTGGCCAGTGTTTGTCTTCAGGAGGTGAAAGTCATTGTTTGTCAAAACAAACAATACTAATTGTAGCTTTTGGAACTTGTAAAGCTACATTCTCCTCTAGCATAACTTTTCCTCAGCGGAAGCAGTTGATACCAGAAATATTTTTGAATTTTGAACAGGTTAATATTATCTCAGTTGTTTTTCTAAAAAATTTAATATAATTTTGTACATGATGTGTTTTTACTTCAAACTATAATCTGTAAAAAAATTACTTTATTTTCTTTATTACAATCGATATGTGCTACCTCTGTATGCAGAGTTCCCCCCTCCCCCCCCCCTTCGAAACATTTGAAATTACAAAGTATTTGGCACACTTAAAATTTCTGTTATTAATTGTGCAATTTGCTACTATTTATTTGTTTATTTCTGGATTCATTTACAAAATAATAATATAAATTAACCGAAATTCATTTGTCAAGAAAATCTGTAAACCCTATGGAATATTGCTATTACCAGAGAGTTAAGTAGTAGTGGGCATCCTCTAATGTGGCTGGACATGTTTTTGTAGTTTGGAAGAACAATATAATTTTGGCTTTGTTAATGTGAAAATGCAAAAGACAGTGTGATATAGAAAAATGTGAGAGAATAAATTATAGTGAGAACAAAATATCTGCACAGGCTTACTTCAAAATTATTTAAGTCGGTTGAAACCACGAGAACATAAAATGTCAAGAATCAACCCACAGACATGAACTAGAGCCAACTATGAGAAAATACGTAGAAAGTCTATTGTAAATCTTACTCCTCTCGTATTTTTGAAAAAAAAAAAAGACTTCACCATCGAAAATAGTAGTGACCACAACAACAAATTGTGGGAGGAGGAGATTACAAACTTGTGTGTCCCTTCTGCAATGGACTGCTAGTGGGAGGTATGAAAAGGGGGAGGAAGGGGGGGGGGTCACAACTGGTCAGTCACACTTGGTTGAAAATTACACATCTTATGTGAGCACAAGGAGAGATAAAGATGACAGACTAGGGTGCCAGAGAAATGAGGTTAAAAACAATGTATTGGCAATGGCTGTGCATTAGAGAGAGAGAGAGAAGCGAAGAGTGGAATGAATAATGTAATTACGTAAAATGGGGTAAAGGAAAAAAGTGTCCAAATGAACATAAACAAGTGATGAAGCAGAGGGAGGTGGGGGGGAGGGGGCAGTAAAGGAGATAAATGTTGATATGTTTGATAGCATAATTTATTCAACTAGCAAATCACACAAATACTTGCTATTCATTCTATTTATACTATTACTCTGCTGTTTATTAAGAAGAAAGAACTATTAAGAAGAAGAAACAACCATTAAGAAGAAGAAGAAGAAGAAGCTGTTTTAAAAAAAGAACTATTTAAAACATGGTGTTTTCATGCAGCTAACAGAAATCTTCAATCCTACTATCTATATAATGAAACCACTGGCCCACAACTTTTATGAGAACAGTTTGTAACGGAGAAAATTTACTCCAAATCCAAATATAATTTCACAATTCCAATACAGGTCTTAATTTTTATGCATGGTGGTTTTTGTAAATGCTTATTGCAGCCTATGTATCATATGTGCCTGACAAGATATGCTCTTGGAAATGCAGACAGAAAAGAAACAATCACTATACAAACAAGTAAGCAACACAGAAGACTAAAGAAATGAATCGTGCCTAACAATATTTATTTCCCAATTTCCTGTGTTGCTTTGGCTCAGGAACATCACTTCATAAGGACCAGCAGTAGTCTGACAGCAATGAGATAATCAATTTGCATTGATAACACTTACATTTGAGAAATGTCCAGCATCTCCGCTATATGGTGAGTAGCAACTTTCTTCCATTGCTTAACAAACCAATGAAATGTTCATCAGTAATTCATTCCTTAACTTATGGTGCTGCTTCAGTGATCCTTAGAAACACCTCTCACATACATGAATCCACCTGAAATACTGTCCATGGCTTTCATCCAGTTTCTGGTAAGAGCAAGGAAGGATTTATTTCCAAAAGCTAGGAGGATGTCACTTCAAATGTATCGGCAGTACATGCATTATGCATCCTGAAGGCAAAGTACTGGCTAGAAATTCTCTCATAATCTATTAGCATACATAAAATGTCATCCAGAAGCTGAATCCATCTACCTACAGATTGTCTCCAACCAGCACCAATCATACACACATCAAAAAGTTTTGCATCACCTCGGTTCCAGAACCTGTACAGAAAATTGGAATAGAGTTCAACATAAACATCATTTCCGCCCTTTTTACTGCTCATGAAAACCACACACTGCATGTTGTACCACCACACAGCGAAACATTCAGAGGTGGTGGTCCAGATTGCTATACACCTATAACACCCAGTAGCACATCCTCTTGCATTGATGAATGCCTGTATTCGTCGTGGCATACTATCCACTAGTTCATCAAGGCATTGTTGATCCAAATTGTCCCATCCTTCAACGGCGATTCGGCGTAGATTCCTCAGAGAGGTTGGTGGGTCACGTCGTCCATGAGCAGCCATTTTCATTCTATCCCAGGCATGTTTTATAGGATTCGTGTCTGGAGGACATGCTGGCCACTCTAGTTGAGTAATGTCTTTAACCTAAAGGAAGTCATTCACAAGACGTGCACGATAGGTGCGCGAATTGTCATCCATGAAGACAAATGCCTTGCCACTATGCCGCCGATATGGTTGCACTATCGGTGCAAAAAAACCGTTTTTGTGAATTTTTTTAAGCACACTACCTCTGGATTTCACATTTGTGCGAAGCAGTTCAAGTTTTGTAAGAAGGTAGACAAATATACGAGGGTTATTCCAAAAGTAAGGTCCGATCGGTCGCGAAATGGAAACGACTATGAAAATCCGATAAAGCTTTGCACAGATGTGTTGGGTAGTGTCTCTAGTGTAACCCCAGTTAGCATCACGTCGCTCTTCTCATTTCTGAGCTCGCAGTGAGTGCGTAAAGATGTCTAGAAAATAGTGTCTGCCGCCAAGTACGAGGGCCTGGTGAGAAATTTCGCCTGAAGCTATGCAGCCAACATTACATAACTGTCGTGCTGTTTCGTCTTCACGACAATTCTCAGCCGCATTCTGCAGGGGCAATGAAGATGCTCCTGCATCGTTTTCAAATGGAAATGTTAGATTACCCACAATACAGTCCGCAATTGTCTCCCCCTGAGTTTCATCTCTGGTCACATGAACCGCTGTCTTTGATGACAACATTTTGACACAGACAACGAGGTGTAGGCCAGCGTGGAGAATTGGCGGAAAGCACTGGCGGCTGCCTTCTATGATGAGGCTATTGAAAAGTTGGTACAACGCTATGACAAAAGTCTAAGTCAGAACGGCGACTACGTAGAGAAGTAGCTGAAAGGTGTAGCTAATTGTTACAAGTAAAACATTTCTGATGTTCACTGTGGTTTCAATTTGGCAATCAATCGGACCTTACTTTTGGAATAACCCTCGTATGTAATTAATGGTCGTCCTGCTGTTGTGTGAAAGTTTTATCCATTGCCGCGAGCAGGCAATGTAGTTTGAAAGCCAATTAAACTAAACTGGACGAGTCAATGCCAGAGTGAGTAAAAATCTGCATTAATTCCCAAGCTGGGGCAGTCTGATGTCAAAATCACAGCAGAATAAAAGTTGGGACCCAGAATGAAAAATCCTCCTATCATTGCACAAAGGAGGTGAATGTGTTCTGGACGGAGTTAGGAATGTAAAATAAGGTACTAGCTTTTCAACTTATTTGGCACCTTTAAAGACATTTAAACCAAAACATCTTGACAAATTCACACTGTTTTACAAGTTAACCCTGCTTCTCCAGCACAGTGCACTCTCTTAGACCCAACCGGAGTTACACGTGTAAGAACAAGTAGACAAATGTATGTTGTTCTAGAGACCCGGCTACATCTCTAATAGCCAATAGCCGAGAGTGGGGGTGTGTCTATTACATGAACTATTCATGTACCCTCAACTTTACTGACATGTGTCATACTCCATGAAACAACGTTTTCCATGTTACTTTACCTGACACCATGCATTATATTACATGACATGGTACTAACAAGTAAAAAAAGCATGAATGTGTCAAGATGTTTTGGTTGGTTTGTTTGGGGAAGGAGACCAGACAGCGAGGTCATCGGTCTCATTGGATTAGGGAAGGAAGTCGGCCGTGCCCTTTGAAAGGAACCATCCCGGCATTTGCCTGGAGCGATTTAGGGAAATCACGGGAAACCTAAATCAGGATGGCCGGACGCAGGATTGAACCGTTGTCCTCCCGAATGCGAGTCCAGTGTCTAACCACTGCACGACCTCGCTCGGTTCAAGATATTTTGATGTAAATGTCCTTGAAGCTGCCAGATATGTGGAAAAGCTAGTTGCCTTCTTTTACATACCTAACTCTGCCCAGGACACGTTCCCTTTTTTGTGCTATGATAGAAACAGCAGCATGAACACAAAACGGGTTAATGACCACAGTGTCGAGAACCTTCGTCATTATTGGAAAACAAAGTGCAGCACTCTGAAACAATTTTTCAATGGCTTCCAGTCACAAACCATAGCTCTTCAAACACAAGGTGTACAGGTTTTATCTTAGCTAAACCGTCTTCGCTTCAATAATACAGGCCAACAATGGAAACATTTTTTTCCTGAAAATACCTTATTCTCATGTTTTTTAGGGTGGGAAATCCAAATATGATATTGAAAAAAAAAACTGTATCACCCACCATGTCTTCACATTTTGTAGTTAAATTTATTAAATTAAGCGATTTTTTAAAGAATTTGACAGCTTTTATATAGTTAAAAATAATTTGTAAAGGAGGTGTAATGAATATAGATGACATTGGTAGCACTGCAAAAACATTTGCTGGCAAAAAAGGTTAATTCTATGTTTGTGTTAACAGATGTTTCCTGTATATTTGCTCAGTACAATGTCTAATGGTGGTTGTAAAAATTCTGCTGATAGTCATATTTGTGGTGAATTTGTGATTGAAAAACACCAAAAACATTTCAGACTGTGAAAAAGGTTTATCTGTCATACTATGGATCTAAACCTTGTGATCAAGATAAATCTTCGGCCCCGCATAAAATACGAGGGGGGACCCAAAAGAAACCGGATTGTTGTCATAAAAAATTTATTGATGAACTTTTTTACAAAATTACTAGTCACCTTCAAAATACTCTCCATTACATGCGATGCACTTGTCAAGTCTCTTTTTCCCACTATTGGAAGCATGTTTGGAACTCTTCAAGTTTGATATTGTCCAGTGCCCTCTGCAAAGCTGTTTTTCTGCCTCCACATCATCATTAACGCTCCACTTTTAGCATTTTTTTCATTCGTGGAAATAGGAAAAAGTCACATGGGGCTAGGTCCGGTGAATACAGAGCATGGGGACGACAGACCACCTCTGAGATGCCAAATAGTGGGTCACTCGTAAGGCTGTGTGTGCTGGAGCATTGCCGTGATGCAGAAACCAGTCACCTGATCGCCAAAGTTCCGGGCGTTTCCTCCTCACATCCTCTCGCAGACGCCTTAAAACATCCAAGTGCTCGTTAACAGTCTGGCCAGGGGGTACGAATTCCTGATGCAAAATTCCACGAACATCAAGAAAGATAATGATCATCATCTTCACATTTGACCTCAATTGCCTTGCTATTTTTGGTCTGGGAGAGTTGGGAGTCCCCCACTGGCTTGACGCTTGCTTGGTTTCTGGGTCATACTGGTAACACCGACTCTCATCCCCTGTAATGACTTTGTTCAAGAAGTTTGAATCACGTGCAATCTCTGTTTTCAAGTCCTGACACACATTCATGCGGATGGTTGTTTGCTCCTGTGTGAGGAGACGCGGAAAAATTTAGCAGCAACATGTCTCATGTGCAAACCCTCACTCAAAATCCGCTGGCACGAGCTCCAATTGATTCCTGTCTCTGCTTACATTTGGTCGATTGTTTAGTGACGATCCTCGTTGATCTTTTGGCGGCCCTTTTCAATGTTTCCCTCATTTTGCGATGTTGAAGGGCGTCCAGAAAGAGCTTGGTCTTCAACACACATCTCACCACGCTTAAAGTGCCCAAACCACTCGAAAACCTGTGTGCGGCTCATAGCGTCCTGGAAAGCTTCCTGAAGCATTTGGTGTGTCTCCGTTGCAGTTTTTTTTTAAGCAGGAAACAAAATTTTTCACACATTCTTTGTTGTTTTAAAGTTGCCATAATGACTTTGCAGAGGTAACGGCCAACAGTCAGAGAAAAACAATACCACACCTGCACGTTCAGCTCTACACTAACGCCGTCTGCACAGCTGTTTCATGAAGGTCACTACCAACACCATCTAGCGTGAGAACCCTACACTACGTCTACGAGAGGCAGCACCCTCGGAGTCCGGTTTCTTTTGTGTCCCCCTCGTATGTTGTGTGTGTTGAAGATCTGAGAAAATGGTCCAAAAAGGAGAAAAAAGCCTTTAGACTTGCTGTTCCTATGATATGGAGGGAGCCAAGCAATCATTCTGATGATTGCTACTTATTCAATGTAGATATTACTGCTCATAATTCGAAAAACAAGAAGGTAATAAGCTACCCTAACCTTCCGTCAGCCATCCGACCAGTAGGGCATGGTGTAGATTTGCCGGTTCCTGAACCACCAGATGATTTAAATTCCATTACAACAGAAATATTTTCTGATGTACAATCTGATTTAGATGAATCGGATGATGATAAATTGCATTGTAATACAGGAAGTGTAGAGCCCAAACTGTTTACTCGGACCAAGCTTAACGATTTGGTTAGGGATCTGGGCTTAACGAAAGAAAAAGCTGAATTGCTTGGCTCTAGATTAAAAGAAAAGAACTTATTGGCTGTTGGAACCAGCATATACAGAGAGAGAGAGAGAGAGAGAGAGAGAGAGAGAGAGAGAGAGCAGCAATTTTCCGAGGTTTTTCAACAAGGTGATTTAGCGTACTGCTCAGACATTCCCGGTCTGATGAATGAGTTTGGTATTGAATACAAAAAGGAAGACTGGAGGCTGTTTATTGATTCATCCAAAACTGGTGATGGAAAAACATTGCCAAGGCCACTGGAACACCATCATGATGGGGGACTACTGTTTGTCACTTCACCGAGTTCAGCAAGCGACTCATCACAGAAAAAGCTACACAAGAAGCTGAAAAGAAAAGACAAACCAATACCAGCTGACAAGTGAAACCTCTATTAACATATATTGTTTTAAGTAGCTTACTGTAAATACAAACTATGCTTATGTTTTAATAAAGCATTTCATTAATTTCTCCATTTACCATATAGCATAGGATTTTTGTACTAAGTAGTAAAAAGCATATTGCTTGAAAACTATGGGTGTTACAAAAAGACTAAGCCTAAATTTGGATTCAGCTCATAAAAATCTCAAGATCAGCTGTCAAAGAAAAGTTAAAACAATAAAAATTTGTTGGCCTGTGTAATATTTAAACCCACTCAGTTACAGGATAGGAATGGTACCCCACTTAATGCAAAATTGAAAACACTGTGTGTGTATACAGTTTACTTCATTTTTCCATATTCAAAAGACATGTAGCTAAAAAACAGATTGAAGCTGGGTTTTTGAAAGAGACCTCCTGTTCCAGGTTTTCGTAAATCATACTAGCAAATACCAGTACAGTTACTACTGATAATACAGAAGCCTCCATTCTGTAAAACCTTGTCTAATCACCCACCACACCTGATTCAAAATTGACCCAAATAAATTGAGCACATTCAAGAGTTTCGCACCAAGAAGGCAGTATGGTAGCAGATGGTAATATCAGAATTGAAAGAAAGTCAGTTTACTTTAATCAATATTTGCCTGGTTTCCTCTCACTAACAACCTTAGCTCAGCTTATAATGCTGTGTACACAGGCAATGTCCCCACTCGTCTTCACTGCACACTTATTTCAAGCGTACGTATGCATCACAATACTTTCACCCATACTAATTTGTTACACCTCTTCGACACTAAAAGTAGTAGGTATCATGTCAGCAATTTTGGACCAGGACTGCTCCAACTCATTCTTATGCCAATATTGTCTGTCTTCATTATGCATTCCACACCCCAACATAAAAATCTTTTGCTCAGTTTGTAAGCTCAGGAAATTATGTTTTGTAACAATTACATTACACAAGCTTTAAAGGTTTCTTGGATGTGATAACCGACTTTACAATACTCAGGAAGTGCGGCAGCTAATTTGCTACCTTTTACGTGGGACCAAGTGTTCCCATAGTTAAATATTTGCGAGAAAAATAAAATTTAAGACTGGGCTGAAACAAAGCTGAAGTGCCCCACTTTTCAGCTATGATAATACTTTTCGAATTGAATTAAAACCACTAAATTTAACCATGAAAATTGCAGTGAAAAGCATGGAGAGACTGGTATTCCACATGAACACGTTTTGGCTATCACAAATTTGAAAACTAAGTTATTGAATGCAACAATAATTTTTGTATAACCTATTCAACTCAGTAATATCAACTTTTCTCCAGCCCTATTCAGTTTACTTCCATAGAAATTGATACTAGCAGTATTTTTGTGACAATGCCCTATTCCATAATACTCACCTACACCCAAAACTTTTCAGTCTTTTAACAATGTTATTGACCATTTCCAGTAATCCAGACTTAACATGTAATATAAAATCTTTGTTCTTTGCATATTTACTTGTGCAAGTTTAAATATTCGTGTGATTACAAAATTTTCAATTTAATTGAATTAATTTTACCGAAGCCACAGCTCACAGATTTTTCCCGTGCCCAATGTTCCCAAGACTGACCGTGTTTAGATAGTCAATACAGACAGGCAACATGCCAGACTAAATAACTACAGGTATTAATTGGTACATCACAACCGCCCAACAGCCTAGCTATATGAGGCCACAATAAGTTTGCTGCCAGCCCCAAATCTGGATGTTTTAAGTCAGCACAATTTGGTACACATTACTATAGTGGTTTCACATTGCTGCCAATGCTAGAAATCTAATGGTTGAAGTGAAGTGCTGGTTTTGCTATTTGTGTGAATTGCCGATTTGCAATAGTACTTACATTTAAATGTACTATTGAATATGAAACCAGCATGAAAGTATGGTAAGTGCCATTATTTTAACAGCCATAATTCAATATTCCGTATTACAAGCACTGCATTTGAATGTGACTAATACACACACACCAATGTCAGAGTTTATATCATAGTAACCGATCAACATTAAGTTGCGCACACACACACACACACACACACACACACACACACACACACACACACACACTTGTCAGTACTGGAAGATGAAACTTTCCCATTTCACTATTATCCCCCAGTGGCTGCAGTCCCTTCCTAAAAAACCCATCTCTTTTGTGAAAGTCAACTTTGAACAATTAAAATTACTTTTAGTATTGTTTAGACATGATCTATGGACAGGTACAGAAAAAATAAAATCAACAAAAACATTTATTGCTCAAGTTTTAGTATTTTATTTAAAGAATAAATCAGTTTCTCACAATATCTACACAGTACACGACAGAACAAATATAATGATTCATTAAGATGAAATCTTCTGTTAAATCATATTTAAGATTGTTAATACAGGAAAAACATGCAACATGACAATTAACAAACAACACAAGTTGAACATTAAAATTTTCAGCTGTAATTTACAAATTTTCAAACTTAAGGTCTTTCACACAACTAGACAAAAATTTACGTAAGTACACTTTATCTAAATGTGACAACCAACATTAACATGAATATCAGGTTCAATACTCCTGGGAGCTCTGGGTCTTTGACGATTTACCCGTTTTTCCTGCTGCTGGTGCCTGTCCTGTCTTTTTAGGCAAAAGAACTGCTTGAATATTCGGCAAAACCCCTCCCTGTGCAATTGTGACACCAGACAATAGTTTATTCAATTCTTCGTCATTTCTAATCGCCAACTGCAGATGCCTTGGAATTATTCTGAAACAAATTTACCTGAAATTACTATGATTAATAATGGATTTGTTATTCACTGTCAGATTAAGATACTATCAGTCAGCTCTATACATTATGTTAAACATACAGATTTCTTTATGTCACTGTTTTATTACTGAGGAACTTATTTACCACCTATTTCCACAGATGTCCCACTTTCAAGTTATTTTCACTAGCAATTTTTAAGTCATCCACCTTAGTATCACCCCCCAATGTATTTGCTTATCTTTTTCATTCACTATTTGTCGAATATTCTCATTCCCTGGTTGTGAATCAGATAATAACAATCGCAAACATTCTTTTGAGACATGCCAGAAACGGTCCAAAACCATATTACTAAATCCATTCTAGCCCATTTGTACTCCAAATTTTTCCACCTTAAGTGAACTGCTCTTTGTAGTCTCATATTACACTGCAGAATGATCTTTAACCAAACCTCGAACTGTACTAGTCAAGCTTTTATTGAAGACCTTTTATACTAGTCACTTGGTATCTTGCTTTTGACAAAAAATGTCAGTCATGCATGGCTGTGAGGAGTCTACGTATGAATAATAAATTAATGACAAAGCATACTGACTACAATATTGCATTAAGAAGTTAAACTCTTACAGAATGTGCCTGCACTGTGGATGCACATTTTATTCACAGAACGTTATAAGCTGTGAATTAGTTAAATGCCACTATCCGATCAATGGCATCCTACACCAAACCAACTGCAGAGTATTCTGTCTTATACCCTACTGAACTCAAATTCTGTGAGGATTTGGGAATTAGGATTAAGCAATTTACACATCAGTTCACATGTTTCTGGAATAATACAATAAAATAGTCCATATGATGTGGGGCAACAGTTGCATTACCTTTCTTTCATGTTAGCTATTTTAACCTGACCATGAGAATATCCAGCAGAAATGGCTTTTCTTAAATGAATATCTTGTTTTCAAATATGATAGGCTATCTTCAGATACTGATGTGGTCATTAGCCCATTTAATTTTTGTAGCCTTACGTCTAAGCACTGTAGCAAGAATAGTTATTGTTGACAGATTTTCTCCTTAATATTTACGATTTCACCCACAATTTTGTGCATTCACCACCAACTTTACAGTAAACACTGTTCCATGAGCAACTGTGACTAACAGTTTTTAAGATTGAAAGTCCCAGTGAAGAAGTGATCAAAGAAGTTTGGCAAATTCTTTTATAAAGGCATTTAGCAGTATAATATAATCTTTGGAATAACTTATTCTGCACAATTTCTGAACGTTTTAGTTAAATTTTAACCAAACTTTTGGGTTATTGTACAAAGTTATGCAGTTCCAGTTATGCTTATTCTACAACTTTAAGAAAAAAAAGATTAATTTGAGTATCTTAAGCCTAATGACAGTAATAGGCTGTACTCTCATCACTTCAAAATAGCATCAAGGGACAAAGGACTAAAGCTTTTACTTTGCATTATTAGAAGTTTAAACTTGACTTATGATCTCACAAGCAAGAATTACATCTAACAAATGTACAGAAGCCGGGGCTCTGGCATACACATTAGCTGGAATGTAAAATATCTTGCATGAATTTTGTCAAGGGTTTCACAAACCAGTAAGCATGTAAGTATATTTTGCCTGGGAAAGCAAAAGCTTTGCATCGAGGAAAGAAGCAGAATTTCTGACAGGTTATTCACAACTATCTGCTCATGTTATTTCAGATAATTCCACCAGTCAATACCTAAGCTTTTGGTTGCAAAAGAAAATGACAGTAGTCATGTTAACTGACCCCTTTTGATGTTAAAATCTGTGCTATACCCTCACAATGAACCAATGTTACTTTTCACCCCATTTTGAAACAAGGAAAGAAAATCTCTACTAGTACAGCTAAACAGATCATTTATCAATTGGAGAATCATACTGTGCCAAGCAGTTAATGAGCTTAGTTTACAGCAGAGTTCGAGTTCTGTGTACGCCTTACACAATCTCAGGTCAAAACAGCCCACGAGGACTTCTGCTGTTACCATTCATTGGGTTCTACAGCTCAATCTGCACTACAGAGCACAACCAAGATTCCAAGGGGGGAGAGGGGGGGGGTATCAAGGAAATACCACACTTCAAAATTCCACCACTATCTACAACCCATAGTAGCAGCAACAAGTAAGATTAGGAATAGGAAGAAAAATTGACTGCCTAAGATGGGCTAGCAAAAAATTAGAAAACCAAGAAAACATGAAAATGCAGTAGTGCAAGGGAGCCCAATAAACCATCCAATACCTTACTTTATAGAAACAGTATGACAACGTATCTAATTCAACCAGAATAGAGACTAAAATTTCGTATAGGTATTTGTGTGCCAAGTGGAAGAGACAAGAAAACATTACATTCACACAATGTCAGGGTTCCAGATACTACATTATGATAAAATGTAGTTTGTCAGACATCAAACTTACTGCAACCTTTGAGAAAGTTTTAAACATAAGTCAGAACATACGATAAAAACTTCTTTCCACTTACTATGTGAACAATTAATACCCACACATTCCACCAAAATGTGGAGTCCGAAGCTGCTGAACATTCAGCAATGGTGCTGTTACATGTTTGGTACCCAAGTAAAGGAGCCTGTACATTAAAACTCTGCACTTAAGAAATATTCATGGCTCACAAAATTTAAGTTTAATTACTTCCGTATGTGATAAACCAAATAAGATTAAAAGCAAGAAGCGTAAAAACCTTGGGAATAGTGAAATTTGAAACTAATTGTGTCCTTCAAATTGAAGATACTAATAACGCCATAGGCTGCTGTGCTGCATCAAACACTGAACTATTTCACTGTAATATTAACGTTATTTCTGATCACATGCTTTACATTAGCTCTGTATCTTTACAACAAGAGGCTCGGAACAAAATCAAGTAAAAACTCTACATCAACTTCACTACTTTCACTTTGTTATCAAATACCTGTAAATTTGATGATTCACTTTCTTGGCCACATGGGTAAAACAGTCAAAAATCATCGAAAATTCCTATAATTTCCCCCAAGAAAGAGGAAAACATACGCTGAAGAGATATCTGATAGAACGCACGCGTAGTTACCAACATCATGAAGTCACACCACCACTTACCTTGTTTTCTTGTTGTCTCTGGCGGCATTACCAGCCAACTCAAGAACTTCAGCTGCCAAGTACTCCATAACAGCGCCGAGGTAAACCGGAGCACCCGCACCTACTCTCTCTGCGTAATTTCCCTTCCTCAAAAGCCTATGAATTCTGCCTACTGGAAATTGCAAGCCAGCTCGGCTAGAGCGAGATTTGGCTTTGCCCTTAGCTTTACCTGAAAATATGTACGAATACAATGATAAGCAATAATCTAGCACAATGCAACTATAACTATCTGCAATTGAAAATACCTCCTTTGCCACGGCCAGACATGTTTCAACGACAAATAATAAGAGAAATCCACGAGCAACAAGTGATACTCCTTCCGCTACAGACGCGTATGCTACTACAACTGGCGGGAAACAGCACACTCCACCCAATGGCATGCACAATTTAAGGCGCGAAGTCTCATGTCAACGGTTCTGTTTGAACTAACCAATGATAGCCTATTACAATAGTCAAAGATAAAAACAAAGAGATAACGCTTACGCCACCACCACACTTAACGACTTCTCTGCCTAAATGTCCGCGCAAAGGTCTGTGCATGCAATAAATCGTTGAAGTGTCGAGTGTTTACACAACACAAATGCCAACCCACTGCTCGTCCGAAATCTGTCGGTCTAGCAAAGAAAATTTTTACGGAAAGCGGCTACTCTGTTTTAACCTCAAAGTTTATTTAAGTTTACTTCATTTATTCAGAAATTTTTAATGGAGGAAATTCTATTATGGTCTGTGATCGCAACATGTATGCAGAAAAAAGTGCAAACAAAATACTGGACACAGAAAGATCACTCAAGGTGGTTTAGAAAACGGCTGATCAAATGCAATTCTCGCAAGTAAATTTATTTTGCGAGATACAGTGCGAATTTGAGCACTGACGTTATTTTTGTGGATGGATTTGGATAAATATAGTAATCTTTTCTAGCTCTTAATTCATCGTATAATACGAAAAAATACTTTTGTGAGGAGAGCAAGTTCTCCACATGGGCAGCTCACGGTGACATCAATAATGCTGGCAATAGGAAGAAACTGCAAGTAACTAGAATTTTTTCTATTTCAGATTCGAAACAAACGTTGATTGAAACTGTTGGGGATATATGAACAATATATTTCCTATGTGAATATGTGTACGACGAAGTGTACTACACGGGATGTAATAGACCTCTATGACTGTGCTTTGAATGCTCTGTGCCATTACCTTAACAATGTACTGAAATGCACTGTCCTACGTATTAATATTAAAATATAGATTGCCTTATTTCTACATTTTTCGTATTCACAATTACTTATTCAACAGCTTATGGGCACAGGCACCTGTGAATGCGTTCGCAGTAAGTATTCTGACATATAGAAGAAAATATCATCGGAATAGTTCAATATTATGTTCACTACCTGTATGAGAAAATGCATAAGACACAAATACCGCAAATACTTGTAGGTCGCAAGAACTACACTACATGGAAATTTGCTATGGAAGCATATTTACTATTGTGCAACTTATGGGACGTAGTGAATGGTATACTGAAGCCCAATGAGCAACATTACGCAAATAAGGACTGGAAGACAAGATCAAAGCTGACATTACTGATTGATCCAGTGAACTATGTAGACATAGAGAAGCTGTGACGGCAAAAGAAGTTTGGGAAAGGTTAAGCACAATTAAAATTGGAGGTTACAGCACCATCTCGTAACAACACCATCAGGTCAAGGTGTATTCACACTGTCCTTCATGTCACGGACCGTCAAGTCAATTCAAGACACGTGATCTCGACTCGAATGGCTTTCCTCAACAGTCTTTTTCGCAGGAATTGCGATCTTCATAAGATGATTTTGAACTGTTTTTAAGCACAAAGCGCATGTACACAAAGCGGTACCTTATATTCATGGATGCTGGAGTGCCTATTTGTAGGAAAATGACATTTCTTGGACTCAAATGGTTTGCAGGTTAAGGGGATAGCTTGCATATTAAAGAATAAGACAACATAAAAAAGAGTGTGAGTCCGAAAAATGTAATCACATGGTACAGAATGGGAATTTCACACACTGTATAAGGTACTCAAGGAAAAGGAAAGTGCACTTTATATTTTAGAAAGTTTCCTTTACACCTTGCGTTTGGCTTTTAATAGTTCAAGTTCCCTATCTGTGCTGGGGTTAGCTACTGAAAACTAATAAATATTGACAATTAACGCTTGCCAAAATGTTTTACACACATTCCATGAGCTACTTAACAATAAATAAGCCTTTCACAACCACATATTAAAAAAAAACAGGTTGCCATGTCTGAAGGTTTCAGTCCATTTCTTCATCAAACAATAAAAATGCATGACAAAATTAAAATAAATTTCACTTACTAATCAATCTGATTCTACACGCAATACTTTTTCACTTCAAGCTGCAGCCATATTGGAATCCATTTGACTTTAAAATATTCATTACGGTACAGGTATGTATGAAAATCTAATTTATAAATGTAGTAGAGGGCAAGCGATTTAGTAAGCTCATGTCATACGATTGAGTCTACCATCTCACTGTTTCAATTAATCTTTCCTCATTTCTTATATGTTTTAATGAAAAATTAGCAAATGAAAAAATTTATAAAAAATAATGAATCTTAAACAACTTATATCAACAACAAAATCCACAACGAAACGAAATATGGAGATGTGGAGGAATTTAGCTTGGGGTCATGTGACCAACAACTGGCGGGATGGCCATTGTGGATGCCGCCATTTCAAATGCATTGCAGCACGTTTTGATGGTACGGGACATGAAGTGACTTGAGAGCCAGTGTGAACTGGCCTTTACAGAGTGCATTTGGAGATGGTAGCCATACACTAAAAGTCAGAGTACTCTGTGAACTTACAACCACTCTACTGGATAACTGCAATAATGTGGACGAGTATGTCAACAAGATAACATCCACATCGAATCGACTAAGGAACACTGTGTTCGATATTTCCGATGAACAGGTAGGCACATTACTGCTACCAAGCCTGTCCTGAAATGTAGGGTTAGAAAGCTGAGGTATACCAATTATGGGAGACAGAGTAAAAATGAAGATCCTGCAGGATGTGAGAAGTACGATAGTGTGTGCCTTAATTCAGAGAAGGAAACAGCTACAACATATATTCTAAGAAGAAAAAGAAGAAACTTGTCAAGTGCTACAACTGCCAGCAGATGTGTCACATCAGACCCCAATGCCACCAAAGGGCAAGTACAAAGCAGAAAAGGTATGATGCAAATACTGATCAAGGTAAGAGATGCTCCATTTGTTACTCTTTTGGAGGAATGAGTAACAGAGAACATGAACGGATATTAAACTCAGAAGCATCAGTGTGTATTATCAGAGAAAAAACAGGTCTTTATGATGTTACTAATAAAAAGCATATGGGTATATCCACAGGGGGCGATTCCATGTTTCAGTGTGAGCTTGCTCGTCAGGTTGATCTTGAGATAACTGTGAATGGAAAATAAGAAAATATTACAGCACATGATATTTACTGTGTAAAAGATGTTGCAACTAACTTGTTATCTTTAAGTGAAATAGTAAGAAGGAAAAAGAGTAGCCTTCGATATGTAAAAGATGTTGCAATTAACTTGTTATCTGTAAGTGAAATAGTGAAGAAGGGAGAAAGAGTAATCTTCGATATAAAGGAAGCAAAAATAGTTAACCAACTTCGGAAATTGTAGCTATGGCGACAAATGAAAGGGGAATTTCCAAGTTAGATACTGCTAAAGATATAAGTGAAGTTTGAAACCATTCTGTACACTCTGCAAAACGTTTCTTATGGCATATAAAGCTTGGGAACGCAAGCAGTAAAGGCGTGTCATTATTAAAGAATATGGTGACGGGAATGGAAGATGACAGTAAATGTAAAGAAATCTGTGAAATGTGTATCCAGGGGAAACAGACTAGACGACCTTTTAAGCCTAGCAAAAGAAGAAGTACATACATCTTGTATTTAAGACATATGGGTGTTTATAGTCTGATGGAGTATGAATATACAAGATGAAGTCATTATTTTATTACCTTTATAGATGCTTACTGAAGACATACCCTAGTTTGTTTTTTAAGTTCTGAAGATTAAGTGAGTGATATTTTTGAGAACTTTCATAATATTGTAGAAAGAGAAATGAGAAAGAAGATTAAAACTGGTCACATCTGTTATTGGGACAGAGTTATTGGGACAGAGTATACCAATCAAAATTCAAGAATTATTTGAACAAAGAGGAATTGGACACCAAACAAATATCATATACAACCCATCCCAAAATGGAATCGCAGAGACAGGAAATAGGACTATCCTTGAAAAAGTAAGAAGTATGTTAACTGATGCTGGACTTAAATGTTATTGGACAGAGGCAGTGTTGACAATTGTGTAGTTGATCAATAGACCGCCTATCAAAGCTGTAAAAGATAGGAGTCCCTATGAAGTGTGGACAGGGAAGAAGCCAAATCTAACCAGCTTAAAAGTTTTGAAATGGGAGGCTATAGTACAGATTCCAAAACAACTGAGGGGAAAATGGGACCCAAAGTCTGAGAAATATGTCTCTGCTGGCTACTGTGAAGACTCAAAGGGTTACCAACTCATGACTCCTACAGATAAGAAGGTACTGATTAGTAGCATTTTGCATTCCTTGAGAATAATAAAAATTGAATAAAAGAGGATCATCAACATTGTCAAGTTCAAGAAATACTAAATCTGGAAAATAAATTGAAAATGAAGAAGATGAAGAACAAGATGACAATGAACAAATAGATAAATTCTATGTTGATGAAATTCTAGAGAATGAAGAAAAGGAAGAATATATTTTGAGGCATTCCTCTCATTTACCTAAACCTAAATAATATCCCAATTATGAAAAGTATATAGCCCAATCTTTTAAAGCAAACCTACAACAGTTGAAGATGCTATGAGTGCTCTGAATTCTCAACAATGGAGAGAAGCTATGGAAAGAGAATTAGAGCCATTTTATTAAAATGAAACTCTCAAACAGGTTGAAATATCAGAAAGGAAAGAACCATTACAATCACAATGGGCCTTTAGCGGAAAAAATTCTGAGAGTGCAACACCAAAATATAAAGCACACTTGTAGTCAAGGGATGTTCACAAAAAGGAAGGATAGACTACAGAGAAACGTTTTTTCCATTGGTAAAATATGAATAACTTAGATACTTTTAGCCCTGGCAGTAAAAAAGGATTTACTGATTCAGCAAATGGATGTGCAGACAGCTTACTTAAATGGGAAATTAGATGAAGAAATGCATGTGATTCCGCCAGAAGAATCTATAAAAACTCATGTAGAAAAAAAGGAAGATTTGGTGTTTGAATAAAAGTATTTATGGATTGAAACAGAGTGGCCATTGCTGGAACAAATGTCTTCATGAGATCTTGCTAAAGATGGGTATGAAACAATCGAAGACAATTTCTGGTCTCTACTATAGAAGAATTAAAGAAGAGCTCACAATAATGACTAGATGGGTGGATGACTTCTTCATTCTAACTAAAGATGAAGAACAGATGAACAATTTCAAAAACAACTGAAAACCAAGTTTAACGTGCATGACTTTGGAGAGGTAAAACAATACTTGGGTATGAAGATTTTTAAAAAATAAGAAGACAGAAGAGTTATGCAGAGATAAATCGTCATACAAAAAGAAAATTTTGAAAAGTTTCGCATGAGTGACTGTAAATCCATTTCTCCATCATTGTTTTAGTACCGTTTCCCTGTTTGCAGTAGGATCTAACCCTTATCTTCTATCTTATCTCTATCCTTGTATTACTTGCTTTTAGTTTTCCACAAATATAGGTGATTACTAAATATTTCAAGAAATTCAGCAATGAACTCTCTAGAGCACTGACATATATCTGCAATTTTACCATTCACAGTGCATACACAGAGGAGAAACACTAGACCACACAAAGAGCTGACTCAAACATGTTTCACACACCAGATTTGTTGGTGTCTCCTGTCCATACGCTACTATTTATCTGCGCAGATTTGACTGGTGCCCACAGCAATTTTGCTGAAAAAGCCTATTTCAGATTTGTGATTTGTGCGTGTTTCATGTCTGCACAAATCTCCTATCCACATAAAACAAACTGTCTTTGCAGATTTGAATTGCAGACATTAGTGCAGACAGATTGCTGGATGGTTCTTTAGTTTCACAACATTGTACATTAATATCGACGCCACTTTAGTATTACCCACTGGTTTTCCTGTAAAATCAACAATTAGTATCACTGTCTAATGCAGCCAAATACTTATTTAAAAATTTCGCAACATCTTATGTTCTAAAATTTACAGTGTACTGCATATAAACTCTGGCACAACTCACATTAATATTATTTTCCAAAAGTAGAAGAAAACTCAATTTACACTGAAAATCATGGAATTGTATGGAACTTCAAAAATTTGAGAATATATTTTAAATGGCAGCATTCACACAGACCATCAAAGGAACAAAATGGATTGGGACAGCAACATCAAGGATTCTTGGGAGAAGCGTTTTGAAAAAAAATCCTTCAATCACAGGTAGCTTCTCCAAATGGACGAAATGCTTCACACTTTAAATCGTTTTTGTGGGATATGATGATGCTGTATTGTCCTTCTTTGGCACATTACTCTCTAAGGTGGTATGAAATCAGTTAAGTGCAAAAAGAGTGTGATTCACGCATTTATTTACTTATCCTTGTGTATGGAAGCCTGTTGGCAATTAAATGTCAGCTGTTCAAACAACTGTAATTGCATGTTTGAGAGACTCAGCCTGTTGTGCGAAATACAAACTGTGGTGTACCAGGAACAAATAAACCAGTAACACAGAAAAATATACTTGATAGAACCTGAGATTAGTTAGCAGTAAAGATGAGTTTGAAAAGAAACATCTACCACTACTAAGAAATTATTGTTGTATGTAACATTCATGGAACATCGCACTGCAAACAGAGAACAAACCAAAACACAGCACCCCTGGCGGCTGGAGCGCAAAGTACTTGACAGCTCAAGTAAACACAGCAGCTAACGGTAATTGACGATTTTGTTCCCCTTGGAGGAAGGGGAGCATCCTCCAGAAATCTTACCAGGAATTGCATTCAAGAATTTTCTACATTCAGGTAGCAGGTCTGCTCTGGGGGGAGGCATTTGTGCCTGAGGATGAGTCTGAGGCCGTTTCTGCATTATGTAAGCTGGTTTTACTCTGCCAGTTGAGACTGTGGTAGTTTTCTCATTCATTAGAATGTACAGAGTTTGTGCTCCTCTTCTGATGACGTGATGTGGGTCTTTGTAAAGAGGTTGTAGCGCTGGTTTGACACTGTCTGTGAATAGTGGGCCATGTGTGCATGATTGTAAATCACAATGAACATAGGTTGGTCTTGTGCCGCGTTAGATACTTGATGAGGAAGACTGTAAGCAATATGTTCCCTCAAATGACAAATTAAATCCGTTTGGCCATAGCCAGGAAACTGCAGAGAACTTGGGTAGATGAATTCGCCAAGGAGTCAAAGCGCCTTGGCTTATATGAGCTCTACTGATGAAGTATCCAAGTTATCTCTATGTGCTGCGAAGACCAAGTTGAAGTATGGATAAGGCTGATAAGGCTATTGTCCAACTAGTCTCAAGACCTATATATGCAGCTTTCAAACAATTTTGTCAACACCCAATCACAATCATGCTGTTGCTTGCTGGATGGTAGCTTGTTGTTGTATGACGAACAGCGTAGCAGAAACTGCTAAGTTGAGTAAATAACTGTAAATCAGATGGTCAGCTGCGGTGGACAACTAAAGAGTGAAATCCGATTTGACAAAAAGACAAAGGCTAGTGTTTCTGCCCAATTGTTGTCTACTGGTATTGCTTCTGGTCAACGAGTTAGCTGATAAATTGTAGTTAACAAATAGCGTTGTCCATTTCATGCAAGTAGCGAACATATTATGTCGTTGTGCACTTGCGCAAATCATGTCATCATACATGCTCTCCCCTGCTGTACGCATGTGGTGGGATATCTTGCTGCGCTCACACTAAATGCATGCACGACTCCACTGTGAACTGCTTCTGCATGCCAGGACATATAAAACGTTTTGAAGCAAGGCGAATTGATGGTTGACCAACAGGTAGGCAGAGGTTGTGCAGTCTGTCAAAAGCACATCTGCAGAATGCAGGTGGCAGTAAAAGGACGTGAACTTCCACTAGAAATATCACACTATAGCTTCACGTCTATACCAGCAACGTTGACTAGTTGCAAATATAGGTAGACGATGCATCCTTCAATAGATTGTGGAGTTACTATTTGGATTCCTGTGCCTTTGCAAGTTATGCAAACTCAATACCATTTGTTATGCTGTTAACTGGTGACAGACAGTCTGCTACGCCTTTGTCATTATATGAAATATCATGACTGCCAATGCTGAAGTGGTCAATGAACTCTAAATGATTCTACTGACGTTGTGTGCATTTGTTATTGTACTGTCTAGAGGTGTAGACAAGTGGCTTGTGATCAGTAAAAATTGTGAACCATCATTCTTCCAATTGGGGGCGTAATTATTTGACTGATTCGTAAACAGTACACAGTTCACTATCGTAAGTGCTTCATTTTTGCTGTGAAGGCGAGAGCATGTTTGAAAAGAAGGCTAGTGTTTGGTAATCACCATCGACTATCTGCTGTAATGCTACACCGATAGCAGTCTGGCTAGCAGATATCACCACTGCAAGAGTTGCGTCAGGGAGGAGTGAGACAGGAATATGGTACTTGATATGCTTTGCTTTGATCCTTTAAAGGCATGTCTCATTATGTCTGTCCATTATCTAGGAAAATTTCCCTTTGTTTTAGGTCTGGAAAGTGCTGCAGTCAATGATTCTTGCAACTCGGCTGAGAAGGCAGATGACGCCAGCAAAATTTTAACATTCCTATGAAACGACGTAGTTCCCTGGTGGTTTCAGGTAGTGACATCTTCATTACAGAGTCTACTTCTTCAGGAAGCGATAATGATCCCGATGACGAAATCAGATGGCCCAAGAAGGAAATCTCTGGTTGGCCAAACACACACTTACACTTAGCAGCATTCAGTACTACACCATGTTGGTCTAAGCGTTTAAAGACTTTTTTTTTTTTTTTTATTTATTTATTTATTTATTGTTCCGTGGGACCACATTTAGGAGAAGTCTCCATGGTCATGGAACGAGTCAATACATGAAATTATAACACGATTGTAGAAACACATAAAATGAAACAAGTCGTTAGTTTAAATAAAGAAAATCAAGAATGTAACACTGGAATTTGCTTAATTTTTTATCTCTTCCAGGAGCTCCTCGACAGAATAGAAGGAGTGAGCCATGAGGAAACTCTTCAGTTTAGACTTAAAAGTGTTTGGGCTACTGCTAAGATTTTTGAGTTCTTGTGGTAGCTTATTGAAAATGGATGCAGCAGAATACTGCACTCCTTTCTGCACAAGAGTCAAGGAAGTGCATTCCACATGCAGATTTGATTTCTGCCTAGTATTAACCGAGTGAAAGCTGCTAACTCTTGGGAATAAGCTAATATTGCTAACAACAAACGACATTAAAGAAAATACATACTGTGAGGGCAATGTCAAAATTCCCAGACTATTGAATAGGGGTCGACAAGAGGTTTTCGAACTTACACCATACATAGCTCGAACAGCCCGTTTTTGAGCCAAAAATACCCTTTTTGAATCAGAAGAATTACCCCAAAAAATAATACCGTATGACATAAGCGTATGAAAATATGCGAAGTATACTACTTTTCGTGTTGAAATGTCACTTATTTCAGATACTGTTCTAATGGTAAATAAAGCGGCATTTAGTTTCTGAACAAGATCCTGAACATGGGCTTTCCACAACAGCTTACTATCTATCCGTACGCCTAGGAACTTGAACTGTTCCGTCTCGCTTATAACATGCCCATTCTGTCTGATTAAAATGTCAGTTCTTGTTGAATTGTGGGTTAGAAACTGTAAAAACTGAGTCTTACTGTGATTTAGCATCAAATTATTTTCCACAAGCCACGAACTTACTTCATGAACTACATTATTTGATAATGTTTCAATATTACACACAAGATCCTTCACTACCAAGGTGGTGTCATCAGCAAACAGAAATATTTTTGAATCACCTGTAATACTAGAAGGCATATCATTTACATAAATAAGGAACAGCAGTGGCCCCAGCACCGACCCTTGGGGAACGCCCCATTTAACAGTGCCCCATTGGGACTGAACATCATTACCACTCTCAATATTGCGGAGGATTACCTTCTGCTTTCTGTTCTTAAAGTAGGAGGCGAACCAATTGTAAGCTACTCCCCTTACTCCATAATGTTCCAACTTCTGCAGTAATATTTTGTGGTCAACACAGTCAAAAGCCTTCGTTAAATCAAAGAAAACACCTAACGTTCTCAACCTTTTATTTAATCCGTCCAAAACCTCACAGAGAAAAGAGAATATAGCATTTTCAGTTGTTAAGCCATTTCTAAAACCAAACTGTACATTTGACAGCAAATTATGTGAATTTAAATGCTGCAGTAACCTTGTATATACAAGCCTCTCGATAACTTTAGCAAACACCGATGGCATAGAAATAGGTCTATAATTGTCAACATTATCCCTGTCTCCCTTTTTATAAAGTGGCTTCACTACCGAGTACTTTAATCGGTCAGGAAACCGACCACTGCTAAAGGAAAAGTTACAGATATGGCTAAGTACTGAGCTAATATACGTGGAACAATACTTCAGTATTCTGCTAGATACCCCGTCATATCCATGAGAGTTCTTGGTCTTTAGTGATTTAATTATTAACTCAATCTCCCTCTTGTCAGTATCATGGAGGAGCATTTCAGGTAACAGTCTCGGAACACTTTTTTCTAAGAGCGCTATATGATTCCCTGTTGGGACTAGGTTTCTATTTAGTTCACCTGCTATATTCAGAAAGTGATTATTAAGTACTGTACATATATGCGACTTATCAGCAACACGGACATCCCCACTACGCACTGATTCTATATCCTCGACCTGTCTCTGCAGACCAGCCACTTCCTTTACGACTGACCATATGGTTTTAATTTTATCCTGAGACTTAGCTATTCTATCTGCATACCACATACTTTTTGCCTTCCTAATAACTTTTTTAAGCACCTTACAATACTGTTTGTAATGGGCTGCTGCATTTAGATTTTGACTGTTTCTAACGTTTTGATATAATTGCCACTTTGTTCTACAAGATATTCTTATCCCTTTAGTCAGCCACCCAGGCTGCCTGTTTGTGCTAGTACCCTGTTTTAAACGTTCTAACGGAAAGCAACTTTCAAAGAGCACGAGAAAAGTCTTGAGGAAAGCATTATATTTATCGTCTACTGTATCAGCACTATAAACATCTTGCCAATCTTGTTCCTTGATAAGGTTTACAAAAGTCTGTACAGCAACTGGATCAGCTTTCCTAAAAAGTTGGTAACTATATTTAACATGTGTTGAAGCACAAAAATCTTTTAGACTTAAAATTTGTGCAACATGATCTGAAAGGCCATTCACCTTTTTGCTAACAGAATGCCCTTCTAATAATGACGAATGAACAAAAATATTGTCTATGGTTGTTCTACTGTTCCCTTGCACTCTCGTTGGAAAGAATACGGTTTGCATAAGATTATATGAATTAAGGAGGTCTACCAGCATCCTTTTCCTTGCACAATCACTTATACAATTAATATTGAAGTCACCACATATAACTAACTTTTTGTATTTCCTATAAAGTGAACCAAGAACCTCCTCTAGCTTTAGCAAAAATGTTGTGAAATCGGAGTCTGGGGATCTATAAATAACAACAGTAAGAAGTTTAGCTCCACTAAATTTAACCACACCACACCAAATGTTACTGATATTAATCTGCAGTGACCGAAAAGACGAGGATATCTCTTGTTAAGCAAAACAGAACGTCAATCCTTGCAGCATGGAGTCAACAAACCTTTGCCCACAGTATGTGCCACTGTATAGCCCAAATGATGTGGAGAGAATCTTGAAGAAGCCAACTGACATGATAACGCTTTTTTGCAGGATGTCCTCATCTGCTATGGGAATTTGGATGAAGGCCTTTGTTGAGTCTAGCACATTAAACACAGTCGCGCCACACAGAGTACAGTTATAATCTCTTAATGGGGGTGCTGTATATCTCTCTGGCATTGTGCTTGCATTAATTGCACGATAATCAACACACAGGCGCTATGCTCCACACTTCTAGAGGCTCTGTGACCAAAATGGTACTGAAACAGAGGATGACAGACTAAAGGCTGAAATACTAAATGTCATTTTCCGAAGCTGTTTCACAGAGGAAGCCTCCACTGTAGTTCCTTCTCTAGATTGTCGCACAGATGACAAAATGGTAGATATCGAAATAGACGACAGAGGGATAGAGAAACAATTAAAATCGCTCAAAGGAGGAAAGGCCGCTGGACCTGATGGGATACCAGTTTGATTTTACGCAGAGTACGCGAAGGAACTTGCCCCTCTTCTTGCAGCAGTGTACCGTAGGTCTCTAGAAGAGCGTAGCGTTCCAAAGGATTGGAAAAGGGCACAGGTCATCCCCGTTTTCAAGAAGGGACGTCAAACAAATATGCAGAACTATAGACCTATATCTCTAACGTCGATCAGTTGTAGAATTTTGGAACACGTGTTATGTTCGAGTATAATGACTTTTCTGGAGACTAGAAATCTAGGAATCAGCACGAGTTTCGAAAAAGACGGTCGTGTGAAACCCAGCTCGCGCTATTCGTCCACGAGACTCAGAGGGCCATAGACACGGGTTCCCAGGTAGATGCCGTGTTTCTTGACTTCCGCAAGGCGTTCGATACAGTTCCCCACAGTCGTTTAATGAACAAAGTAAGAGCATATGGACTATCAGACCAATTATGTGACTGGATTAAAGAGTTCGTAGATAACAGAACGCAGCATGTCATTCTCAATGGAGAGAAGTCTTCCAAAGTAAGAGTGATTTCAGGTGTGCCGCAGGGGAGTGTCATAGGACCGTTGCTATTCACAATATACATAAATGACCTTGTGGATGACATCAGAAGTTCACTGAGGCTTATTGCAGATGATGCTGTGGAGTATCGAGAGGTTGTAACAATTGAAAATTGTACTGAAATGCAGGAGGATCCGCAGCGAATTGACGTGTGGTGCAGGGAATGGCAATTGAATCTCAATGTAGACAAGTGTAATGTGCTGCGAATACATAGAAAGATAGATCCCTTATCATTTAGCTACAAAATAGCAGGTCAGCAACTGGAAGCAGTTAATGCCATAAATTATCTGGGAGTACGCATTAGAAGTGATTTAAAATGGAATGATCATATAAAGTTGATCGTCAGTAAAGCAGATTCCAGACTGAGATTCATTGGAAGAATCCTAAGGAAATGCAATCCGAAAACAAAGGAAGTAGGTTACAGCACGCTTGATCGCCCGCTGCTTGAATACTGCTCAGCAGTGTGGGATCCGTACCAGATAGGGTTGATAGAAGAGATAGAGAATATCCAATGGAGAGCAGCGCGTTTCGTTACAGGATCATTTAGTAATCGTGAAAGTGTTACGGAGATGATAGATAAACTCCAGTGGAAGACTCTGCAGGAAAGACGCTCAGTAGCTCAGTACAAGCTTTTGTTAAAGTTTCGAGAACATACTTGCACCGAAGAGTCAAGCAGTATATTGCTCCCTCCTACGTATATCTCGCGAAGAGACCATGAGGATAAAATCAGAGAGATTAGAGCCCACACAGAAGCATAGCGACAATCCTTCTTTCCACGAACAATACGAGACTGGACTAGAAGGGAGAACCGATAGAGGTACTCAGGGTACCCTCCGCCACACGCCGTCAGGTGGCTTGCGGAGTACGGATATAGATGTAGATGTAGATGACCAAGGACTGCTAGAAGGGCTAATACCTTTTCCGAGCATAGAATCGAATTCTGTCTTTATCATATCCAGACCATCAGGAGGTAATTTCCTAGGTCTGCATGAAAATGGTGAGCCAGCAGCTGTTTTAGTGTAATGAAGGGTATTATGACATACCCATTTCGGAGCGCCTGGAGGCCGCATTATGGCTGGAAACTGTTCAAGTACCTTGACGTATTTACAACCTCAACGTGCTGTGCATCACTACACTATATCGGAATCTGTTATTTGTAATGCCCATGGTGCCGTCGACGAGTCTTACAGTCGCCACATTCCATAGCAGATGATAATATACCAGTTAGTCTGGTCCAGATGTTAAAATTGCAGGGGAAGGAGCGGTGCAGTCCCAAGTCCAATTCAATACACGAAGTGCTATAATTCTCTGTAGATGAATTGTTTGCTGCAGAGAGACAGAATGAAGTCGATGGCCGGCAATACACAGTTCTGAACCAATACCCACAAGAAATTTTTGTCCTGTCTTCTGATCGCTGAACAAGAGACACTGTGACTGCAATCAACAATTGGATCTCTTCGTTGCTATAGTTGCGACGAGACAATACCTTACTAATGTGTTTAGTCAGAGTGTCAACCTCACATGTGAGACAATCGTACACTGCGTGACTCACCCCTAATCACAAAACGCTGTTGTACGTCACAGCCACTGCATTGATCAAAGTCTGCATTATTGCTTCTTGCATTTTATTGGCCGGGTCCGAGACGATCTCTAGTTACATTTCTGTGTCAGACGCTATTGCAGCTTTCACATCGACAGCGTATGTAGGAAGTGTCATGTACAGCGCCTACATCAACTTTACTACGTCAGTGCATGGGATATTGTGATGGTTTTCTGTCATCGATATCTTCTTGCATTAGGAACTGCTGCACGCACTCTTCTTCCAATGCAGAAACCCTGAGAATGAATTCGACTTTGCATTTATCGTAGGTACCTCGGTTTCGAGGTCAGTTATTAAGGCTCCAGCTTCAGTCACTCAATGATGATCGATCTGGCTGACTGCTAGGCAAATTTAGTCGAATCTGTAGTTATTCTGGCTTAATGTAAGCCTGCCTCTACCAGTGCGAATGTTACTACAGGACTATCAGGCCATGATGGAGGCAATCTGTCAGCAAGTCGCGATACTAAGGGTACTTTAACGGCCAGTGTGTGTTGCATTTCGTGATAATTCTTTATCAGTATTGCAAATTAGTCATTCTTCTTCTGATTACGTAGAATGAAAGTGTAAGCTGAGTTCACATCAGGCTCACTTATGTCAGTGCAATTAGATCTTAGCCGCCTGAATAACTATAATTGCATGCTAGAGATACTCAACCAGTTGTATGAAATATGGATTCGAGTGTACAAGGAGCAAATAAACATTTATTAACCAATAAACAGAGTAGAATATACATGATGGGACTAGTTAGCGCTAGAGAAGTGTTTGATAAGAACTGTCTATCACTGCTTAGACATTATCGCCCTATGTAACATTCATGGACCATCGCACTGCACACGTAGAACAAACCAAACGACAGCGCCCTCGCCGGCTGGAGCGTGAAGTCTTTGACAGCTCACGCACAAACGGCAGCCGATGCTAATTGACGATCTTTTTAACCACATAACTCTGACAATCTTGTTCGCTACAAGCCGTCATCCGGTATTTCCATTGTCTCTGAGTAAAATCGCTTGTATCAGATAACATCGCTTCAAAAACATAGGTCCAAAGTTTGACGTAAAATGTAGATGTGTTTTTCGTGTTGATTGTATCAAAATTCGAGCTTGTGTCATGTTGATTGTATCAAACTTCGTACTTGTGGCGTAATATATTGCATAGTCCCAAATCGTTATTTGTAAATACAACCTGTGCGTTCGAGAAAGTTTTGGCCACAGTACCCTCTCTCAATAGCAATAGTTCCCTAATTTCGTTATACGCTTACTTGAAGCATTTCGACGATGGCGAAATATATTTTCGAGTTATGACTGTCGGGCATTACCTACTTCATAGTGAAGGCCGTTTGTGATTTACAGTTGCTTTAAATAACTAACGTGTCATGTATATTGTTTGCATTTACCATAAATTAACGTTATTGCAGGATTAGTTAGTAACCATAACCTCAAAAACGTTTCATAGAATCAGTAAATTATACGAAGTTTCTCTGTTGTCCTTATATTCATCTCGTGTTGGCTCTAAGTTTCTTCAGTTACTGGTAATAGAGTTACTTAATTACACTTCTGGGAAATATTGTAGCAAATCAAATCCACAAATTAAATAAGAATCAACAAGCAGATTTTAAAGTTATTTAATTACTCTTTTGTGAAATTTGGCACCAGGGACAATGCAGCCCAAACCTGTTTGCTGTTCTCGGGCATGTGATGAGTTAGTTACTGTTCGTAAGCAGATGCAAATCGCCTTTTGAACTGTCAAATGACTGGAAGCTGCCACGAAAAGGTGGATTGGAAGGGCGACCAAGAGCCATGTACCAGAGATACCACAGGTATTTAAGGTACTATCTTTTCCTGTGGATATTCTATCTTCTGCAGGAAATACATGATCTATCACTACTCATCCACTTGATTGTGAGTGGCGTATCAGTGGCAGGTCCAAGCATCTTGTACAGGGAGATGTGGCCTGGGAGAAATCAGGATGTTACATCCATCCCATTAACCAATATGTTTGAGGTGCTGTCTTTCACTGGAACCAAAAATGAGCCAGTGAGACACGCTTCACCTGTTGGGAAACATGCTGTGTCCTGTTTCAAGGGAAGCAATCACAAAATTGGGGGAGACTATTAGTCATTTACATTTCAAATATATGATGTATGGTGTATAAAGCCACCTCTTATGGGAATGGTAGAAAAGGATGGGAAGGAACATCATACGCATTCAGAGTGTGAGTGGGCATAGCAGGGGACCTCATTCGACATGTTGAAGAGGCTATTGTGGTAGTTATTGAGGAAACAGGCTACAATCAACTGCAGTTTGTGGCACACACTGGAACAAAGAATGCCTGTTGTCTGTAGTACAAAGTCATGCTTGGATCATTGCAATGACTCGCAGAGCAGTGTAACAATGTCAGCCTTTCTTGATAAGTTTCAACAAAGCTCACAATCTCCAGCATTGTTCCAGAATAGACTGTGACCCTCTGGTTCCGAATTGAGAGGAAGGTTTTAACTAGAGATCATGAAGGTTCTTTGGCAAGCTCGGTTGTGATTTTCTAGACTTGTGTAGACTTACACACTAGGGTTGACAACTGTAAGGACCCTGTAAATGAACCAGATATAGACTGCACATCAGATGATGCTACCCAGATAGCTGTGGAGGGGTGCACATGGGATTTGTTTTAATTTAGGCTATTCTCCATCCAACCCAGTGAACAATAACTATAGGGGGACCCAGAAGTATCAACATAAGATCCAAAGAAATACCCTCCTCATCCCACAGTGAGGGTATTAAAATCCTATTGGCTAATTGACGAAGCATTCACAGAAAAGTGCCAGAGCTTGAAGTCCTTCCAAAAACTAGCGAAGCTCACATAACATTAAGTACACAAAGATGGTTATAACATAAATATGACATTAGTGAGATTTTTGGGGAGGTGTATTTGTTGCAGTAGACAAGAAACTCAAATCAACTAAGATCGAAATTGTAGCTGAATGCAAGATTGTTTGAGCAAGAGTCAGTATCAGGGGTGGGTATAATATCATCTTTTTGCTGATCGACAGATTTGCCTCACAAAGTAACTGAAAGTTTTAGAGAAACCCTCAGATCAATTGTATGTAAGTTCCCCAATCATACTATAATCATTATTGGTGACTTCGGTCATTGAACAAGCAATTAGAATAACTGCAGTTTTGTTAGTGGGTGGGGCTGACAAGATATCCTATAAAAGATATATGTTAGAAAAAAAATTAACTCATCCTCACAAAGAATAATTAATATTAATAGTTTACTATCTCCCTACTTTAGGGTATTTTATTATTTAACTGAACATTTGTAATTAATGTAAGTAAAAAATTCGTTCTCAAAAAGTCCAAAAATCATCGACGCCATATGAAGGAAACAAGGAGGCCTTTTCCTTGATGTTTTACTCTCCTTATTTCATTTCAGCCCTCTGAAGTCCATCTCAAAGTCCAGGTAGCTGTCCTTCTTTGCATCTGGTCCCATCGTCTTTAATTCCAGGGGCAGAGCTCGAACAGCAGTGACTTAATGTTCGATGATCTCCATTTGTTGGGTTCCCAGCCCACTCTTAGCATGGGCCATTCTGGGAGCAAATGTTGTTGTGTTGTTGTGGTCTTCAGTCCTGAGACTGGTTTAATACAGCTCTCCATGCTACTCTATCCTGTGCAAGCTTCTTCATCTCCCAGTACCTACTGCAACTTACATCCTTCTGAATCGGCTTAGTGTATTCATCCCTTGGTCTCCCTCTACGAATTTTACCCTCCACACTGCCCTCCAATACTAAATTTGTGATCCTTCGATGTCTCAGAACATGTCCTACCAACCGATCCCTTCTTCTAGCCAAGTTGTGCCACAAGCACCTCTTCTCCCCAATTCTATTCAATACCTCCTCATCACTTATGTGATCTTACCCCTATCCAATCTTCAGCATTCTTCTGTAGCACCACTTTTCGAAAGCTTCTATTCTCTTTTTGTCTAAACTATTTATCGTCCACGTTTCACTTCCATACAAATACTTTCAGAAACGACTTCCTGACATTTAAATCTATACTCGATGTTAAAAATTTTTCTTCTTCAGAAACGCTTTCCTTTCCATTGCCAGTCTACATTTTATATCCTCTCTACTTCGGCCATCATCAGTTATTTTGCTCCCCAAGTAGCAAAACTCCTTTACTACTTTAAGTGTCTCATTTCCTAATCTAATACCCTCAGCATCGCCCGACTTAATTCGACTACATTCCATTATCCTCGTTTTGCTTTTGTTGATGTTTATCTTATATCCTCCTTTCAAGATACTGTCCATTCCTAATCAATCGCAATTTGTATATAGTTGGAATCTGAGTGACAAAGTACATTCGAAAAATGCTATTTTTTCAGTTTATTTTTGGGTGTAAATAAAATACTTTCTTCACATTGCGTATTTTATATGAAGTGATGAAATAAAAGTAATGTGTGACGTTCCTTTACAACACTCAAAATAAGATTCAAAAGGAACATGATCTGTTAAAAATGAAGTATATTCCTGTACTGCTATAAATGGCAATTGCTTCAGCGCCATCTCTGAATGAAGTTACAAACTGCTTAGTGAATGGCGCAGATAGAATGTGTATGTGAGACAGAACAAACAGGAAAAAGCCAGTGCACCTGGCATTATCTCATTTCGTCTGACTCCAGCAATGTCAACTCTGTTACACTTGTCCAGTATTATCTTATCCAGAGGCCATACACTCCCAGATAAATACGAGCTGTAAATTCCAAGAGCTTTCAATTGCCTGAGAAAGCTTACACAGGCAAGAAGTATGTTTTTTTTATTGATGCATGGGGAACAAACATCGATCTCACGCAAATATTAACAGATTCCAAAAATTCAGAGTACTAAAAAATCTACATAACGAGAGCTATCTGAAATATCATATTCTAATTGACAAACTAATTTTTTTCGTTTTTTTTCGTCTACCTTTTTGAGACTACTTCGAAAGGAAATGCTAATATGAAGTTAACACTTCTGCAACTTTCTATAATTTTTTATTCATTTTTATAGTTAAAAGTTTTCAGTAAGTATTCTGTGCTGTGTGCCACAAGTTAAATTTTTTATCATACATTTTTACACACGCTGAAGTACCCAAAAGAACTTTTTCATTAAAAGTTGCGCAACATTTCAGTCGTTTCTGTGAAGTTACAATATTATTGAAACTGGCAGAAGTAAAGCTGTGAGTACCGGGCGTGAGTCGTGCTTCGGTAGCTCAGTTGGTAGAGCACTTGCCCGCGAAAGGCAAAGGTCCCAAGTTCGAGTCTCGGTCGGGCAGACAGTTTTAATCTGCCAGGAAGTTTCATATCAGTGCACACTCCGATGCAGAGTGAAAATCTCATTCTGGTTACAATATTATTGCTACTAGTCATTTTAACCACATGGATCACATAATTTGAAATGAAGTTATATGGTATTATGTCAGTGTCAGATTTGAGTAGTGGAACTCGTTTAAAATCGAGAAATGGATATTACGCTTTGAGTAACATATTTCTAAGATTAATATTTCCCGTCTCCATTTTTCGAGTATATATTCTGTAGATTAACATGGTCGAATAGTCAAGAATCAAGCAGCCAATTATTTACATGGTTTGTCTGAAATGGAACAAATACGAAATATGGCATATCAAATTCTGGAGGGTAATAGTAATCTGTGATACCAAGTTCAAAATTTTTCTTACCACTCAATCCTGCGTCTTATACAGTTTGGAGTTCATAAAAAGATATAATAATTTTTAGGTTTTTCAGAACATTATCTCGTTGTTCTAACTCGTAATTTGGTTCATATTTAACATTTGGTACACGAATTTCCATACCAGGCCATCTAAGAATTGCATCTCCAGAACTAGAAGACCTTGTAAGAATTACTGTCAAATCTCCTTCCCACATAATTTCTTTATAATCTTTAAAAAATCCACAAAGTAGTCTCATTGGACATGGTACCTCGTTTTTCTTACTCCTTATTTTTCCATGTTATGCCAAGTTTATTTTATCAGTAACAGATGATGTTAAATATATCATAGCTGTTGATGAAATAGAAGGCTGCTCGACTCTAGATAAAATACTACTTCCTTTCTTTATGGTCACAAAATTAAACAGTTCTGCCACATAATTATAGATTAATTTTTTATTGGATTTTCTGTCATATGTTGGTCAATCTGATTCTGATCCATCATGATTAGCTATAATAGTTCTAAAATTCATGGATAATTGTTCTTGATTTGGATGAAGCCATCCATCACCAATATTTATTTCAATCACTGTATCCTTGTCGGGTGCACTGAAATTGTTATTATTTTATTCATTCACAGAAAATGAGTAGAACTGATAACTCTCGATTTTGTTCATGATTTATTAAAGATAAAATTTATTAAGACATTTTTAAAACCACTGTTATACAAGCACCATTAAAGTCTATCAGATTGTAATTTTCATCATTTATAGTAATTTCTAAATTTTGAATAGGATAAAAAATAAGAATATCTACAGGATAATATTAGTATGAAAATGATCAGTACATTTAACAAACATTCCATCAACTAGATTAAAATTTAAATTAATTATTTTGAGTGGAATAATTTTTGGAACATCGTTACCAACAGTCTTTTAATTACCATAAATAATTTTGTTGCAATATTATCTTCTTTTATATACATATACAACTTAACATCACTCTCAATAGTAATTCTATTTAAATTTTTCTAATTTTTTTAAAACTGTACTGACTTACAGGAATTCCTATCGTTTCTCCATTGCAATATAGCATATTATTTTTCAATCAACATCTAGATAAGTCAATAGTGGTATCTGACGACTTCATTCTTGAAAACCAGGACAGAGTTAGAGAATATTTTATTAGAGGAAGATATAAAGGAATAGATTGTTATTTTTATAGCTAAAACTAACTCAAAAATATCAACAAATAGCTATTGATAACCTGAATTTTTTAAATATTTTAAGACAAGATGACACAAATTATAATCATATTCGTCATCAGTTTGTTGGAGGTGATTTAAATTTTGAAGATTTTAAAGAAATGTGTAGTAAATGTTAGAATGATCAATTTGTATTTTTTACAGTAGATATGATCAGAAAACAAAAAGAAGTTTAGTTCAGAAATAAAATACAGAATTTCATAACAACATAAATGTTGAACATAACATAAATGTTAAACAAGAGCATTAAACATAAATATTAGACATTAAAAATGTTTAATTAACGTTTTTTCATCTCTAATAAATGTTCACAAAATCTGACCGGCAAGATGTCAAAAAAGCTAAACTAAATACAAAGAAAGCTAAAGAATTGAAAGAATAATTCAAGCTTTGGAAAACAACAGCCAAGAAGAATATGTCGAAAATTATAGTTAGTGAACCATAAGTATAGCGTGTATTGGAGAAGTATGAAGAAGAGACTAGAAGTAAAGCAAAGATTGGCAATGTTGAAAAAATAACAAACAGTGAAACTACAAAAATAAGGTATATTAATCACAGTAAAGATGAAGTTTTTGGATTGAGACCTGTCGGTATACTTAAACATGTTATTAAATTACCAGCTGAATTCAAAAGAGATAAATTAATTATTGGTGAAAAGACGTATGAAAGAACAGATCGATTAAGTAATCTTACATCTTAAAAACAGTTTACTGTGGATGATCAACATGAATCAACAGAATTAAATTCTGAGAGTGACCAAAATAAAAATAAAATCAAGTATGCCTATACCTATCAAATATAAATATTTGATAAAAAAATTGTTGATGATTATTTACCAAACTTCAGAAGATCAATTATAGATTCTTCACATTATTCAGAAATAAGTGCACCTGAGAAAAAAGGGAAAGATTTAGTAAAGAAATATACAGAAGGCAAATGAAATGTATTTGGATGAATGATTTTTGAGAGTTAGTCTATAGATTAACAATAATTCATAGAGAAGGATTAACTATAAATAAAATTTACTGTAATGAAAAAGTTGGAATAACACGGATGGTCTCAGATAATTTTTTTTTTACTTTGTTATCAACAATCCAAAAGATGTGTCTTATTTCATAAGATTTTTGAATAAAACATCGTGTACGTTTTGGAAATCAGTAAAACATGTTCCTCACTTAATTGATGGATTAACAGTTATTCATGAAGCAGAATTTGTTAACATAAATTATTTCAAAGAAAAAGTAGGAATAACAAAAAAAGTTACAAATTACTTCAGGGAATTCATGATTAATAATCCAAAAGGTATACTGTATTTTATTAGAATTTTATGTAGAAAAACTTGTTAAGAAATTAAAAATTAAATATTCTAGAGGTGTTTTATGGTTGATGAATTACCTAATGAATCAAAGAAGGAAGTGGAACAGCAAAATTAGATACATCTGATCACATTGCTACTCACTGGAAATATAATTATAAATAAAAAAATTGAGATTTGTTTTTGATTCATTTGGAGGAAATATAACTAAACAATGAGATAACTATCTGGAGAAAAATGAACTATACTACAATACTGAGAGAATACAAATCTTCAGTGAACTAATTTCTGCTCATATGTGTCTGTCTGTTTTAAAACTATGTTCAGATAATTATAAATTTAATAATATATTGAATCTAATAAATGGACATTTTTGGAAATAAGCTGCAGCCTAAAGGTCACACAATTACTGGTCAAATATTTTTATAAACCACAAAAAATGAATTAGAACCAAAAACTGATCCAAAAATAAAAAGTTTAATTAAACTATTTAATATGAAATCATGAACATTTCTAAAAAACTAAAGGATATATTGATTAAAGGTAGAAAAATAGTAGATATAAAACCGTGAGTAGTAGTAGTAGTAGTAGTAGTAGTAGTAGCTTTATTTATCTGTAGATATCTTTTTACAAGGATATGGGACATGTCAATGTATTTACATATTTAGACAAATTTAAAATAAGTTAATTCTTATACACATATATTTACAGACTTCTAGTTAGAGACAATCATCAGATTTTACTCCTGGTATACAACACTTTTTCTACAAATAACTTATTAAATAATGTAATGCCACACTGTTTACTCATATCTCACTATCAGTCACTGCACACACTATACACACATTGTTTCACAACACTTTGCTGACTACACACACACACAACTGGTAAATGTAAATTGAGTCTATCTCTTGTTGCATGGTTATGGAAAGAGCTATTTGTGCAGTAATTACCAATGTTGTTTTTGATATGTAGAACTGACTGGTAAATGTATTCACATGGAGCAATTAAAATCCCCAGTGTTTTGAACAGATCTTTACAATGAGCTCGACTAGTATTTTTGATTATTAGTCTTACGGCTCTTTTCTGGAGTTTGAAAATTGTGTTCATATTTTGTGCATTTGCTCCCCAAAAAGAATACCATAGCTAAGAACTGACTGTGCATATGAATAATATGTAACTAAAAGATACTGCATGTTACACACTGATGATAGGATTCTAAGTGCATAACATGCTGATGACATTCTGTTTGCAAGTACCTTTGTGTGTTCACACCACTTCAACTGAGAATCAGTATTCATTACTAGAAATTTTGCATTTGTTACACAGTCTGTAGAGGTATAGAGGTGCCATCAATATTTAATTTAAGATTGTCATTTTTCTTGCTCAAACTGAAATTCATGGAATTAGTTTTCGTTATGTTCAATGTTACTTTATTGCTTATTGATCAATCGTAAACTTTCGTGAGAGTTTTATTTGCTTCCTCGGGAAGGAGTTCTCTTGTTTCCTCAGTGACTATAATATTGCTGTCATCAGCGAAGAGAATTTTTTCACTATGAGTAACACTACTGGGAAAGTCATCGATGTATATCAGGAATAGTATTGGTCCTAATATGATACCTTGCAGAACTCCTATATTGATGTATTTTGGTTCTGATAAGTCTTTTACTAAATGTTTAGATCTATTTGAAGGATGTCATCTCTACTAGTTGTACCCTGTCTGCTAGGTATGATCGAAACCAGTCATTGGTTACCCCTCTTATTCCTAATGCTTGTACTTTATTTAATAGACTCTTGTGATCGACTGTATCAAACACCTTAGAAAGATAGAAAAATATGCCTGTGACATACTCATCTTCTTCAAGAATATCAAGTACAACTTTTGTGAATTCTACTATGGCTGACTCCATATTTTTGTCACTTCGGAAACCAATCTGTGATTCGCTTAAAAGATTGTATTTATTCAGGCAATTCATTACTCTGTCTTTCATAATAGCTTCTATTATTTTTGAGAATGCTGGTAATTTCCTTTGTCTTCTGCATTACCTTTCTCAAGCATAGCTCTTGCCTGTTTTAGCTGCTCTGGAAATGTCTCTGATGTGAAGGATTCATTAATTATATTTGTTAAGAGACCTTGAATAATCCCTATGCAGTGTTTCAGTACACACACTAGTACTTCATCTAAGCCTACTGACTTTCTATTTTTCAGTTTTTGAACAGTTTTATTGACTTCATTCTCTGTGGTTGGCAGTAACATAATTGCAATTAGTGCAAAATTATTAACAGGTGTTATATTTGTTTCGGTAATTTGTGCTATAACGTCTCTGCAATACTTGAAAAACGCCCATTTACATACTTTGCTAAGTGTTGTGGATCACTTATTACCTTATCCACCTCCCTTAGCAGTATGTTATTCTGCATTTGTTTGCCTTTTCCTGTTTCGTTTTTTATAACATCCCAGACTGCTTTGCCTTTAATTTCTGCATTATATATTATTTTGTTATGATATGACTTTTTTGCAGCAAACAGCACCTTCCTATAGATCTTATTGTATCTATGATAGAAATTTACGAATTCTGGATCATTGCGAATCTTTTTCATGGAACTGAGGTGTTTAAGTGTTTTATAGGACTTGTTAATACCAGCCGTTATCCATCCATTTTTGTGAGATGTTGATACTGTCATGCATAGTTTTGGAAATGCTTTTTTGAAGTTCAATTTAAACAATGTGGAGAACTTAGAGAATTTCTTATTCTCATTGGTTTCCTTATACACTTCATCCAAGCTTTGTTTTCTAGTATCTTGAAAAATTTTTTATTTTGATTTCTGATAGATGTCGTTTGTAGGCTTGTAGATTACTGTTGTTATTTGACAGAGATGGTCTGATAGTCTGAGACCTTTTACAGCTGCATCACATTTTCCCAGTCCATATTTGTGACCACATGGTCAATTACTGATGAGGTCATTCTAGTAACCCTTGTTGCACTATTGACCAACAAGGACGTCCCAAAACTTTGATGAACAAAGCGAGACTTGAACCAGTGATCCATGAACTGCAGGAAATTATCAGTTTTCTCTGCTGTCAACACCGTTAAACAGCCAGCAGTTGTACAATTCATGCGAGTTTTGAACTCACAACCCTCCATGCAGCAGTCTAGTATCACAACCATTACACCACAGTGTCTGTGCTAAATCGTTATAATGCAGTTACTACACAATATTTAGAAAAGAATATGTTACAACACCCTAATACACAAGTTGTTGTTGTTGTTGTCTTCAGTCCTGAAACTGGTTTGATGCAGCTCTCCATCCTACTCTATCCTGTGCAAGCTTCATCATCTCCCAGTACTTACTGCAACCTACATCCTTCTGAATATGTCTAGTGTATTCATCTCTTGGTCTCCCTCTATGATTTATACCCTCCACGCTGCCCTACAATGCTAAATTTGTGATCCCCTGATGCCTGAGAACATATCCTACCAACTGGTCCCTTCTACTTGTCAAGTTGTGCTACAAACTCCTCCCCAATTCTATTCAATACCTCCTCATTAGTCATTTGATCTACCACCTAATCTTCAGCATTCTTCTGTACCACCACATTTCGAAAGCTTCTATTCTCTTCTTGTCCAGACTATTTATCGTCCATGTTTCACTTCCATACATGGCTACACTCCATACAAATACTTTCAGAAACGACTTGCTGACACTTAAATCTATAATCAATGTTAACAAATTTCTCTTCTTCAGAAACGCTTTCCTTGCCATTGTCAGTCTACATTTTATATCCTCTCTACTTCGACCATCCAGAGTTTATGAATACACAAGTATTACAATATAATTTGATAATTATGTCACTAAAATACATTTTAATAAAAAGTTAAACAGATTCATCACGATAATTTTCACACTATAATGAAAAAATGATAAGCATCCATACAGAACTAACATTTGCTTTAGACAGGTGTAATAGACTAGAAAACATAGTATATGACATACAAATAACAGAATTTACTTTTAGGGGTGGAACTGAACAAAAAATTCACAATTTTGAATACAACTTCAGGTTTAAAAGATTTATTGTAGTTTGTATGAATATAATCAGAGATTTGGAATTTGATGATTTTGATATTACAGTATGTGTATGTGATAAACTACAAGAAATAAATAACAATAACCAATAAATAATTTTACAAAAATGTAATTTTCTATCTGTAAGTTTAAAGGACAAAGTAAAAACTGTTCCAGTTGATTTAAAGTTAATTATATTTGGTGAAATCTTATTAAATTTTTCATCCATGTAAATGGAGACTCACATCTACTATTAGAAGTGCAAAAAAAGTACTGAATAATATAATCCTCACAGAGTAGTAACTAAAAATGGAAGACAAGGAATCTAAGGTCTTTGAACAGTATGTAAAACTACAAAGAGCAAGTATGTTAAAAAAATTTAACAGGTGAAGGAGTTGTCTCTGATTTGACCCCTTCAAATATTCATGAACAAATTATTAATGAATTACATAAACCAATGAGAAACAATAATAAAAGAAAAATGTAATTTATCTCAGTATTGATTACATATGCCAAGGAGATCTAGTAGGAATGGATTCAGTTAATTTCAAAGGAATTACAAAAATAAGTCAAGGATAGAAATATTTATTGACTTTTATATATGTTTTTGCAAAATTTGCTTGGGCTTTTGAAAAAATATTTAGACACATATAATGATAAGGAATTTTATAATAAACATTTGCAATAATTAATGGAAAAATGTAATATGAAACATTATTCAACTTTTACAGAATACAAAGCATTTATTGTTGAAAGATTTAATAGAATACTTAAAGAAAAGATGTGGAAGAAATTTTGTCCTAAAGGAAATTATAAATGGATTCAACTACACTCCTGGAAATTGAAATAAGAACACCGTGAATTCATTGTCCCAGGAAGGGGAAACTTTATTGACACATTCCTGGGGTCAGATACATCACATGATCACACTGACAGAACCACAGGCACATAGACACAGGCAACAGAGCATGCACAATGTCGGCACTAGTACAGTGTATATCCACCTTTCGCAGCAATGCAGGCTGCTATTCTCCCATGGAGACGATCGTAGAGATGCTGGATGTAGTCCTGTGGAACGGCTTGCCATGCCATTTCCACCTGGCGCCTCAGTTGGACCAGCGTTCGTGCTGGACGTGCAGACCGCGTGAGACGACGCTTCATCCAGTCCCAAACATGCTCAATGGGGGACAGATCCGGAGATCTTGCTGGCCAGGGTAGTTGACTTACACCTTCTAGAGCACGTTAGGTGGCACGGGATACATGCGGACGTGCATTGTCCTGTTGGAATTCAACTACACTCCTGGAAATTGAAATAAGAACACCGTGAATTCATTGTCCCAGGAAGGGGAAACTTTATTGACACATTCCTGGGGTCAGATACATCACATTATCACACTGACAGAACCACAGGCACATAGACACAGGCAACAGAGCATGCACAATGTCGGCACTAGTACAGTGTATATCCACCTTTCGCAGCAATGCAGGCTGCTATTCTCCCATGGAGACGATCGTAGAGATGCTGGATGTAGTCCTGTGGAACGGCTTGCCATGCCATTTCCACCTGGCGCCTCAGTTGGACCAGCGTTCGTGCTGGACGTGCAGACCGCGTGAGACGACGCTTCATCCAGTCCCAAACATGCTCAATGGGGGACAGATCCGGAGATCTTGCTGGCCAGGGTAGTTGACTTACACCTTCTAGAGCACGTTGGGTGGCACGGGATACATGCGGACGTGCATTGTCCTGTTGGAACAGCAAGTTCCCTTGTCGGTCTAGGAATGGTAGAACGATGCGTTCGATGAGGGTTTGGATGTACCGTGCACTATTCAGTGTCCCCTCGACGATCACCAGTGGTGTACGGCCAGTGTAGGAGATCGCTCCCCACACCATGATGCCGGGTGTTGGCCCTGTGTGCCTCGGTCGTATGCAGTCCTGATTGTGGCGCTCACCTGCACGGCGCCAAACACGCATACGACCATCATTGGCACCAAGGCAGAAGCGACTCTCATCGCTGAAGACGACACGTCTCCATTCGTCCCTCCATTCACGCCTGTCGCGACACCACTGGAGGCAGGCTGCACGATGTTGGGGCGTGAGCGGAAGACGGCCTAACGGTGTGCGGGACCGTAGCCCAGCTTCATGGAGACGGTTGCGAATGGTCCTCGCCGATACCCCAGGAGCAACAGTGTCCCTAATTTGCTGGGAAGTGGCGGTGCGGTCCCCTACGGCACTGCGTAGGATCCTACGGTCTTGGCGTGCATCCGTGCGTCGCTGCGGTCCGGTCCCAGGTCGACGGGCACGTGCACCTTCCGCCGACCACTGGCGACAACATCGATGTACTGTGGAGACCTCACGCCCCACGTGTTGAGCAATTCGGCGGTACGTCCACCCGGCCTCCCGCATGCCCACTATACGCCCTCGCTCAAAGTCCGTCAACTTCGCATACGGTTCACGTCCACGCTGTCGCGGCATGCTACCAGTGTTAAAGACTGCGATGGAGCTCCGTATGCCACGGAAAACTGGCTAACACTGACGGCGGCGGTGCACAAATGCTGCGCAGCTAGCGCCATTCAACGGCCAACACCGCGGTTCCTGGTGTGTCCGCTGTGCTGTGCGTGTGAGCATTGCTTGTACAGTCCTCTCGCAGTGTCCGGAGCAAGTATGGTGGGTCTGACACACCGGTGTCAATATGTTCTTTTTTCCATTTCCAGGAGTGTAGTTTCAAAATTAGTTGATGAATATCATAACACAAAAGATGCAGCTTTAAAAATGAAACCAACAGACGATAACTGAAAAATTTAAACCTATCTCACACAAGGAGTTAATATCTAATGATAAGCTTAAAAGAATGATAAACTGAAAAGAATGATAAACTGGAAAGAATTTTTTAACAAGAATACATTGCCAGTTGGTCAACAGAGATTTTTGAAGTTGAATCTGTTTTTCATTCTAATCTGGTAACATACAGTTTAAGACATTTAAATGGTGAAGAAGTAAAAGGTTTTAAAAAAGAAAGATAATGAAGTATATATTAAATGGTAGGGATTTGATAGTTCACATAACAGTTTGGTAAATAAAATTAATGTTATTCTATAAGTTATACCCACCAGAGAGATGACGCTAAAATTATATTCATTCTAGTTGATGAAGATAATCATTGTTGATTTTTTAATACATCCAAATTGGACGAGTTTATATTCTTTTTTCTAATTGTTTTAAATCCAGACTCACTGATAAACATTGATTGTTTCTTGTTAAAAATTAGACCACCCACATTGGATGTCATATTTTCTAATATTTTACTATTATTGTCTTCACCAACTAACAAAATTTAAAAATATGTTATATATATATATATATATATATATATATATATATATATATATATATGTGTGTGTGTGTGTGTGTGTGTATATATATATACATAATTGTATCAAACAGTACAGTATTAAATACAAAAGAGTAGATTACAGTATCAAATATAATATTAACAATGAAATGAAAAATTTTACTGTAAAAGAAGGAAAAGCCTATCACAACGGTTCATTTTGATTTTGAAATTTTTTTATGAGGAATTATGTAAACTATATTCTACAAAGCCTGAAAATATAGAAATATAGTTGAATATGATACCAAAATGACATTTATGTCAGGAGAGTATGAAACAACTGAAGATTTCATCAGAGAATTTCAAGATAAATTAGACTAGTATCTTATATTAATATTACAACGAAATATATCTGAAGTTTTCATGAGAGAAATTCAAGGTAAATTAAATTGTGATGTTTTACCAATTACACAAATGCTTATGAATTACTGTGCTGATAAACCTCTTACATTATTTGATTTTCAAACAGCTGAGCAGAAGCAGAAGCAGAAGACATTTCTCTCTTTACTTATTCTGATCAACACTAAACTGAAACACGATATTTTTACCGCAATGCAATCTGACTTTTAATAATCCCTACAAAAGAATGGCCGTGACTAATAATAACCTATACCTTTCATGAATCACTTACCTCACAAAAATCATCTTTACTCGAACTACTGCTATACAGCGAGCGTCAATACTGCCAGCTAAATAAAGGATTCTAATTATTGAAGGAACTAACTACTGATATGCATAGTTAGCAAATGAAAGATTTTGATAGAGAACAAACAATGTATTTACGTTAATAGTGTTGGAAAGTCATAATATATATATCATTTCATTTCGTTTCTCTGACGGACACACGTCCAGATCGTCCGCCAAACCTCTGCCATCTCTCTTCCCACATCCACCACTGCCGGTGGCTCAGCTCCAACTGCACAACGCTATGCGCTGTTCACATCCAACTGCCCAACGCTATAATAGCGAATATTCCAACAATGCCAACCAGCCACAGACTACAGACAGCACAGTCAGTGATTTTCATACAGAGCACTAAGTGTCGTTACCAACATAAAAATCTAAACAGCCTACTTACATAGCCCCCATGCTCCCCACAAAAATTTTAGAAATTGGTTTGTGCAGTGGCCAATACAGATTTGAAAAAATGTCTCATAATTACAATAACAAAGATATCAAATGCATACACTTATTGATACACTGTTGGTCAAAAGCAAAGATTTTCTCATAGTCCATAAAGACAGTCCTGATCATTCATCACAGTAGTAAATGCGGTTTTTTTCTCAAAGTCTGAGCAGTGAAAGAAAATGTGCACAGAAGTAGTGTATTTCCATGCAGACTTGAAGAAGTAGTGTTGTCCTTCCAACAGAAAGACAATGCTGACTCTTAACATGCATGCAGACCCACAGCAGAATCAGTCGAAGTTTTGAAGAATATTGGTAGGTAGGTCATCGCAGAACAGACCCACTGTAGTCCTGGTAGAGATTATGATATTAGTGGGCCACCCGAGGTGCAGATCCACTGCAGTCCTAGTAGAAATAATGGTATTGGTGCATAATCACCTTGTAGATATGGCCAGCAGCCATATGTTGCGACTGTGTGGGTGCACAATCACCATTAAAGAGTCTTGCAGACAATATAGCAAGTCCATAAACCACCACTTGTGCACTACCAACTTTTTGGTATGTCTTATATACACGTTTTATAAAAAATATTAAAATTATTTTATTATGTTCACCTTCTGCATAAAAAATAATCATTTTATAATAGATGAATGTGATAAGAAAAAATATTCATTTATATTAATCTTCTAAGTAATTTATACTAACATTACTCATACAGTAATTAGTTCCTGTATTATGGTGTGTTAAAGAAGGAAAGTTAAATTATAACCATCCAGTATGTTATGTGGGGGAAAATAATACAGGTAAGGTTAACAGACTGTGTGTATTCCCTTATAAATACTGTACAATGAATCTACATGTACATATTTTCTCCAAAAAGTAAATATCAGTGTTTTGAAATGTTGTTGCACTTCTCAGCAGTCAACCACACAACATTGATCAAAATTGTCTGTTATGAAGTATGCTTTAGCCATTAGTCATTGTTAGTTCCTTACTTCCAACATTATACTTCAACTTCTCAACTTCTCATGTCATGGATGGAGTTCATAACATCACTTTCACTGTTCAACAGGATGAATTGATGTCAAATTGATTTTTTGTTTTTGCCCAGCTTGAAGTCTGGACATGATGTAATGTGGTGGTCCATTCTGTTCCATTGACATCTAGTATGAAGGGGCTTTTAGTGTTTTTTCATAAAAGATGGCAATTATTTGCAAGTGAAACATGATTTACATTTTACATTACCTGGACAAAGGAAATTCTGCCATATACTATTCACAAAAAAATCATAAATTGATGAAATAATTAAAAAAACGTTCTTCACAGTGAAAAACACGACTGTACTGAATGAGAGCGATATAGTAGTTTTTAAAATTATTTGGTATTTAGAAACAAAACATAACACAATGGATGACATAAAACAGCTCGTGCATTGTCTCCTAAATATGCTTTCATATATTTTCTTAAGTATGTATATATCGACGTTTTGAAATATTTTTCTGAACTTTCAGTTTCAATATTATGGAACTTTGTGAAAAATATCCTTTATAAACTTCGGTTTCCTCTTTCAAAAACGATATCACTTGGACTTCGTAAATTCTGATACAGTATTCTGACTTTTATGTCAGTGATCATATCTCACAATTTTACTATTCATATTTTGGTACCGGTATAACATTTCTATCTAGAGCCAACACATTTATATTTGATGGTGACGTTTTAACTTTTGACATCCAGTATCAGCCAACATGAACTTTTTGGTACTCGATGTTTGGATAGTCTAGAACAGCCTCGTCCAAACTGTGCCCCTCGGGCGCTAGCGCCCGCGATCGCTCGTAGCCAGCGCCCTGATCGAATTCGTATGTTGTCGCAGTGGCCGAGCCGTGTCGCTTAGCTGGCCGTGAGGACCGCCCAACCGCCCGCCGCGCCTCTCGACCTTCTACCATATAAGACACAACCACGGGTTTGGATATTTTTCTTGCCGTGGAAAATGTGTTAGAGTAAATGGGTTTAAAATGGGAACGCCTGACCAGTGTAACAACGGATCGAGTCCCTGCACTACGAGGGATACGCACTGGAGTCCTGGCTTACGTCAGGTCAAAAATGGCTGAAGTCGGCTGTTCCTTATTCGGGGCAGTCCATTGTCTGATATACCAGGAGGAACTTTGTGCAAAGATTGTCAACATAAAAAATGTTATGGACACAGTTCTTCGAACGGTTAATTATCTGCAATTGCATGGACTCCAATTTAAAGAATTTCTGGCTAATATCGAAGAGGAATACCCAGCCATCCCCTACCACACTGAAGTAAGATGGCTGAGCAGAGGAAAGGTGCTTCCTCAGTTTTTCTACTTGAGGGGTGAAATAAATACCTTTTTGCAATGAAAGGACATTCAGAAGAATTACTTTGCGATCCTAATTGGGTGGCGAATTAGGCTTTTTTGAGTAACCTTACTGGTCATTTAAATACTTTGAACATTTCACTCCGAGGTGAAAATCACTTTGTTGCTGAATTAGTGCAGACGATTCAAGCATTTAAAAAGAACTTATTTTGTGGGGAAAACAGTTGAGCGAGAGGAATTGTGGACACTTTCCTGGACTAGACAGTGTTAAAGAAGGAGTGGATTTTTCAGATTATGTTCAAATCATTTGCGAATTACAAGAGCAGTTTGAAAACAGATTTTTGGAGATTAGTGAGCTTCAACCAGCCTTATATACATTTGTTCGCCCATTTTCCCTTTGGGCAGAGGACGTCTCACAAGTGCTTCAACTAGAGCTGTTTGACCTGCAGTGAGATATCCGCCTGAAGAACAGCTTTCTTACGCGTAAAACTTTGGATGACTTTTACAGATGTCTTCCACGAGAGAAATATCCTCTTTTGCACAAGCATGCAGCCAAATTTCTCTCAATGTTTGGTTTTACGTGTATTTGCGAGTGCTTTTTCTCTCTTTTGAAGCTTGCTAAAACTAAGAACCATCATTACTTGCGGATAAAAATTTGACTAATTCTTTGAGGTTAGCAGTCTCAAAGAATATTGTACCAAACCTAGACAAAATCGTTTCCTCGAAAAAGAAAAACGTGTAAAATGTTAATTATCTTCCTTAACAATGTTGACTGTAAGAATTAAAGAGCTTTATAACCTAAATTCTATTTTAATAAGTTTTGAAACTTGGTCAGGTAAAATTATTACATACAAAAAAGCAAACTAAGGATCCGATTTCTAAACTCTGAAAAGAGATACGAAAAGCTGTAGCACGAAGTATAACAAAAAATATTTACTTGTAACTACTAACAGTGAGAATGAGACACTATATCCCTTACATAAAACTATTTCTAAAATAGAATATTTTGTTTACGTCGCATTTAGACTGCAGGACAGTCCAGTACAGAGCAGTGCTGTGCCGTTTCACTCGCTCCACAACTATCTCCCTCTCTCTCTCTCTCTCTCTCTCTCTCTCTCTCTCTCCTTCTCTCGCACCAATGTCTACACTAGCGACACACAGTCGTGTACAGGACGCTGAACTACACTGCCTTGCGCCCGCGGGGCGCGGGCGCGCCCGCCGGACGCAATTCTTGGATGAGCCTGGTCTAGAATATTTTCTAGAATATAATTATCATTTCATTCTGTGTTTTATGTAGGTCATATGATAATTGCAGAGCTGCTGCATGCCTCAGTTGCTTATCAAAATGTAAGTTTCCCACTAATTTGTTAGGTGGTACAGTTTACAAGTTTGAACACAATTTCCTTTCACTACCAATTACATCAGGCCTTGAAAAAACCCACAGTAGATAATTTAAACTTCAGGTTGTTAACTTTTCTTCTTTAAACACAGTGAAGCATTTTTTTAATAAAATAATACACGCTCGTAATAAGATTCGAATAATAGGAGTGAATTTGTTCATGTGACAATCTTCTTGGGTTTGCAGTCAGAATTGTTCATGTTGGGAACAACTGTGTTCTTGAACTAATTGGGACCAGGCGAAAGATACTCATGTTTTAACAGGCTCTCGATTTCCTGATATGTTGCACAGCTCAATATAGTATCAAGTGTGTTGTTAAAATAATAATATGACATTTAGCTTTCATAGTGCAAGTGCAAACGATGCTCAAGAAACTATAAACTAGCCATAATGACAAACTATAGCTGTGTTTCAAATCCGAACATTTCGTGAAGCACAAGAGAAATGCCATTTAATCGTACCATTGTACAAACTACTGTTGTCTTTGAACAAATTGGCAATATGAGTTCTCATAGAGAAATGTGTTTATGGATATATAAACATTTCTGCATCTACATCAAGACTGTGCATGGAAGGTGCATGCTTGGCAGCTCACAGGTACCACAGGAAAACCTGTCACCTTGTGACTACTATCCACATGCAGCTTGTGTATGTCCTGTTCATTGCAGATAGGAAGTATGTATCTATTTTGGTTCGCAGTTTTAGTCCACTTAGTTCTGACACTTTTTAACACATTTGTAATTTCATATTCCCAAATAAAACACACATATAAAGTAACAAGCAAAGAACACTCATTATCTTTTAACATATTTCGTGTAATCTTACACAGAAGTATTGTACACTCCTGGAAATTGAAATAAGAACACCGTGAATTCATTGTCCCAGGAAGGGGAAACTTTATTGACACATTCCTGGGGTCAGATACATCACATGATCACACTGACAGAACCACAGGCACATAGACACAGGCAACAGAGCATGCACAATGTCGGCACTAGTACAGTGTATATCCACCTTTCGCAGCAATGCAGGCTGCTATTCTCCCATGGAGACGATCGTAGAGATGCTGGATGTAGTCCTGTGGAACGGCTTGCCATGCCATTTCCACCTGGCGCCTCAGTTGGACCAGCGTTCGTGCTGGACGTGCAGACCGCGTGAGACGACGCTTCATCCAGTCCCAAACATGCTCAATGGGGGACAGATCCGGAGATCTTGCTGGCCAGGGTAGTTGACTTACACCTTCTAGAGCACGTTAGGTGGCACGGGATACATGCGGACGTGCATTGTCCTGTTGGAACAGCACGTTCCCTTGCCGGTCTAGGAATGGTAGAACGATGGGTTCGATGACGGTTTGGATGTACCGTGCACTATTCAGTGTCCCCTCGACGATCACCAGTGGTGTACGGCCAGTGTAGGAGATCGCTCCCCACACCATGATGCCGGGTGTTGGCCCTGTGTGCCTCGGTCGTATGCAGTCCTGATTGTGGCGCTCACCTGCACGGCGCCAAACACGCATACGACCATCATTGGCACCAAGGCAGAAGCGACTCTCATCGCTGAAGACGACACGTCTCCATTCGTCCCTCCATTCACGCCTGTCGCGACACCACTGGAGGCGGGCTGCACGATGTTGGGGCGTGAGCGGAAGACGGCCTAACGGTGTGCGGGACCGTAGCCCAGCTTCATGGAGACGGTTGCGAATGGTCCTCGCCGATACCCCAGGAGTAACAGTGTCCCTAATTTGCTGGGAAGTGGCGGTGCGGTCCCCTACGGCACTGCGTAGGATCCTACGGTCTTGGCGTGCATCCGTGTGTCGCTGCGGTCCGGTCCCAAGTCGACGGGCACGTGCACCTTCCGCCGACCACTGGCGACAACATCGATGTACTGTGGAGACCTCACGCCCCACGTGTTGAGCAATTCGGCGGTACGTCCACCCGGCCTCCCGCATGCCCACTATACGCCCTCGCTCAAAATCCGTCAACTGCACATACGGTTCACGTCCACGCTGTCGCGGCATGCTACCAGTGTTAAAGACTGCGATGGAGCTCCGTATGCCACGGCAAACTGGCTGACACTGACGGCGGCGGTGCACAAATGCTGCGCAGCTAGCGCCATTCGACGGCCAACACCGCGGTTCCTGGTGTGTCCGCTGTGCCATGCGTGTGATCATTGCTTGTACAGTCCTCTCGCAGTGTCCGGAGCAAGTATGGTGGGTCTGACACATCGGTGTCAATGTGTTCTTTTTTCCATTTCCAGGAGTGTATTTGCAATATGCCTCCTATATGTGAGTGTGAATGAAACACTTTTTTGCATTGTTCGTGATTTTTTTGTCAACATATTGATGTTTTGAGTGAAATTATTGACAAACAAGCAGGTTGCTTCACTCAAAAGAATGAAAGTGACACTAATCGAAATTTTTGCTTTCATGTGCTGCACTACTGAAAACAAACGCTTTCACATGCTTCCTTGTTCTGAACATACTGTAAACTTGAGCAGCTACTTTAAAAATCAGGAATATTTCACAAAGAGTTTTCTCAATGATTTAAAAGTCATAGCAAAAATATTAAAAACAAATTCACACTGATTAAGCTCATTAAATCTGGTGCAGAATTTTCTCTCACAGGAAAAAAAACCCTTGAAATATTTATTTCCTCCTTTTCCAGGTTTTTTCAACTTATATCTAGTCTAGTAGTTGGGAAGTGCAGACAGACAAACTGACAGACTCACACAAGCACACACACTTGCAAATTTCACCTGCATGGACACAACATCAGCAAACGATGTACAGTAATGTCTCATCAGTCCCATCATCATAACCGGTAAATTTCATTTCTCTCTCTCTCTCTCTCCTTCCCTCCCCCTCCTCTCTCTCTCTCTCTCTCTCTCTCTCTCTCTCTCACGCACACACACACACACACACACACACACACACACACACACACACACACACACACAATCTCTCTCTCTCTCCCTCTTTCTTTCTTTGTCTATTTATCTATCTGGCTCTGTAATGCTTATTTTTGTGAGGGATCAACAGCATACTATATTACAGAACGAATGAAAGAAAAAAAAAGAAAATACACTATACATATAAATTTTATTAACTCACAGCTTTTTTTTTACATTTTCATAAAATAAATCACAATTAAATTTGACTTGTAACACAAAAAAATGGTTCAAATGGCTCTCAGCACTATGGGACTTAACATCTATGGTCATCAGTCCCCTAGAACTTAGAACTACTTAAACCTAACTAACCTAAGGACATCACACAACACCCAGTCATCACGAGGCAGAGAAAATCCCTGACCCCACCGGGAATCGAACCAGGGAACCCGGGCGCGGGAAGGGAGAACGCTACCGCACGACCACGAGCTGCGGACCTAGTAACACAAATCGTTTGGTATTTGATGGTGTCACACTGCAGAAATAAATTAATTTAATACATATTCTACTTTGTCTTTTAGAAAATAATCTATTGAAAACGTAGGTTCAGTTTGCGTAAATAATTGTGATATTTTCTTCAGATAACCAAGATTTGAGAGCTGTATCTGCTTTGACAAAAGCGAAATGACATTGAATTGAATTTTGTGGACAAACTATATACAATATGAATAATATATCATCAATTTAAAAATTATCTAGTTTCTCATATTGAAACAGAAACATTTCAAAGTAATATATACATCCATACTTACCATTCACTTCTAGAGTGACAAAACACTCAGGATCTGTAAAGAAGTTCTTCATGAGCGACTGTATTATTTTCATATTCACTTCCGAGAAAGCATTTAGATCATAACCAAAATGGGTGCATGAATCTGTGAGAAGGAAACACTCTTGCAAATACTCTGTGAATAGGAGCTTACATTTTTAAAGACAGTTTTTCTGCTAGGCACTCACTGTTTTCTCTTCATGATATATATATACCTTTCCATGATATATCATGCACGTGTCATTGCTACTGACAAATTCACGATCACTTATAGCTGAAAATCTTGATAGTAAATATGTATTGCAGTCCTTCAGATAAACCAGCACTGCTGCTCCGAATCAGGTGTTGATGTGTCTTGCTCTAAATATTGGATGACACTGTCCCTCCAGCAACAGCAGTAGTCTCTTGTTGTGTATTGAACTTGTGCTCTCGCCTGAATGCTTCTAGTTCTGCAAAATGCCAGCAGAAGTAACCCTACATTCTTGTATTACAGCAAGTAATTGATAAGCCAAATATAAATTCATCAGTGGAAATATTACGTAATGCATGTCAGACTTACATTTTGTGTCCAAAAAGAAGAAATTGTTGAATGTTCTGATAATTATGACAGTGGTAGCGTCGTTCTTAATGCAGCAATGATGTCAAGTGGGGCCAATAAAAGTGGACAATACTTCTTCGCATTACATTACCAACATTTTGAAACCATTTGTGGCAGCATTAACGGAGGAAGAAAAGATCTGCAGTTACTTCCAACAGGATGAAGCAACTGCCCATGCAGCCAGTTGAACCTTGGAGCACTTTTACGTAAACTTCACGCCTGACAGAGTTGTTAGCAGAAGTCAGTCTAGCCCTATCTGGCTGCCCAGATCATTTGATCTGTCAGTGTGTAATTAAACTGTGTGGGGAGCCCTCAAGTCTAAGGGGCATTGCAACAACCCTCATAGTCTTCAAGAAGCTGCCGCAGCACATTTCGGATGAGACTGCAACAATTCCAGCAGTCCAGCTTCGATCTGCCTTAAGCAGCTTGCTGGCCAGGGCCCAAAAGTGCCAAGAGACGAATTCTAGTCATTTTCAACATCTGCTATAATTAGGTTAGTACTGCATCTCCTTTCATCTGCTGTTTTTTTGTACCCTAGAAATCTGTTCTCTGGGTCACTTTTATTTGCCCCATTCTATACTCACAGTTGGTCTCCAGTTTCTATAATACACCGTCATGTTGCGTCAACAAGTCCAAATAAGTTCCAACTTGTTCCGACAGGCACAAAATGTGAACAGACAGCATTAGTCAGTAAGTTGTCCACATTTCAAGGAACGGGATCTTGAAGGTATATGTGCTTCAAGAAAGGCACAATTGAGGAAACGCAATCTCAGAAGAGTGTGTTGTATACCCACGTTACAAGCAAGAGGAAACAGATATACACATTCAAGGACCTCAAATGCAGTAGTGCTTCTCTACACCCCTGTGATGCACGGATGACATTGGCTGGCAATAATCACGACTTTGCAGAGAAAAAAAGAAGAAAGAAAGAAAAAAGAAAGATGAACTAAGCAGTTGCACATCAAATAGCAAAACAGATGCCAATGGTCGCCAGACTTCTCTGGGAGAGCAAGATGAGAATGGTATTAAGCTGAGTGGTACTTTATAGGCCCACTCTTAAGTATCAGATGAGCATGTTTTACTGGAATGCATAATTTAACCTGTATTTTCAGTTCTTCTCTGAAATCGAATTGATTTCTTGCCATCTGTTTCCAAAATCCAGTGCCTGCTGATTGATATGCAAAATATCTCACAGTAATTATGTGAATAGTTTTCAAGTTCTCAAAACACACTTTTTGAGCATATCTTTCAACTCATGAAGTGTACTCACACACAACTCCGTATTCTGGAGTTAAGTCTTGTACTTTATTTTCGGCTAAAATAGTAAACTTAGCGCAATAAGCTATGCTTTGCAAAGCTCCTCATCAATAAATGTTATTCATTATCATGTGAATTACTGTCGACTTCTTTTGAAGGCAGCATGAATACTAATCTTCACTAATTCATTCAGATTATTCCAGTGAACAAAATCGATATGTGGTGGTGATTCAGTGAGACAGTCTTCAAATCAAGAACATCAACCAATTTCCGGCCCTGTCCCATAGTGATATGTATCTCATCATCTAGCAGAAATGATCCACAAATTTTATTTATTGTAGGTTAAATGATTTGAGTGTATTTATTGCCTTTGTTTGAATGTAATTATTTGTGGGAGTGATAGCTTTGTGTATGATTATTTGTGGGCCTGAGAATTTCATGATAATTTTGAAAATCCCATCTTGGTGGTCTAATTTTTTTACATATGACTTACCAGTCATTCACACTTTTACTATTTAATCTAATATGGTGCCATATACAGTAGCATGCATTCTATCTATTGGTTTACTAAAACGTGATGCTGTCAGTCTACCTCCTGTCTTATCTACAATTTTTTTTATGACTCTTCATTACTATATTCATCATAAATCATCATCTTCTTCTCTGCCTTCTACTTTCATAAATACATAGTTGTCTTTGGCTTGACCTTCTCTCTCTTGGCTGATACTCTTCTTTCAGTATAATTGTCCTTCAATCAGTCTCTCTGGTTATTGAGAAACAGATCTAAATGATCTTTCCAGTACAGACTCAACTTCAGCTCGCCTTTTTTGCAGCAACACGAGTTTCCAATAGATTTTTCTTTGAGATTTCAACACTTGACTTCAAAGACTAATTTTGTATGCAGTGGAACTGAGAGGCACATTGACAGCTGCAATGCTCATTCAGTGTCTGAACTGATTACAAGCAAATGTCTCAAGTTTAGCACAATACAGTACCACTCACTTGTAGTAGGTGATATCTAATACAAATACAGTTATCAAAATTAATACTATAATGTCCATTATCTAAATCATCATCTTTTCTTGTAAGCAGAAAATTACATACAGTCTTATACCATCCTCATTTGAACACTTTGAGATGCATGAAATGTCATATATAGATTAACATGATTGTTGAATGCATGCCTAAAATTGTGTTCATCATGTTTGGATAGAATAATTACATTACTATTGTCTCTAATTAACTATTTCAGTATTTCACTATATGTTTGACAGAGATAAAAGCTCACTACACCATAATGGCGACCCATAGAATAAAATGCCTCTATGTATCACAAGCAATGTCACAGAAAATAAAAATTGAAAGTGGGTGTGCTTCATTGGGCAAAATTACATCTTCCTTACTTGAAAATGTGAAATAATCATTATTCAATTTTGCTTCTACTTTTCCTAGAAATTTATACTTATTTGCTAAAGTGATTTGGAATACATACACCCTTTCTTAAATTTGAGACCATTTTCATGAAGGATTAAGTTAATACTCATATTCGTTTTTCCACAGTTGGATGGACCAGATATAGTACATCTCATTCTGTCTGAAAATAGATCGCCACATTTGCGATTTTGTGGTTGCAATGCATTTTCGTCAGGAAGAAGGTTGAGGGGAAGTTGAAGTGCAGGCTTCTTGAGTTACAACTTCAAACACACAAAGGATTCACCTGCCCTGCAGCAGCTAATATATAAAGGCATTGTTTAGATTCTAATGTATTCTAGGTGGAATTCGAGCAATAAACAAGAAGAAGAACAAGCAATGTGGCTCTCTCCTCAACCATATTATTAACAACTTACACTTAGAGTGTCATATAACTGGATACTTGTACTGTAAGCCAGCAACAAAATTGAATGCATAAACACTGGTGAAGTTGGAATCAATCCATTACATGCAGAAAACAAGAAACATGTCATTGCTTATGCAATGCACCCAGACAGTTTGTCAGACAGACATCAAGCAGAGCGAATTCTGGCTGAAAGAAGAACCTGATACGTGTTGGTATCTTTCAGGTTTAAGGATAAATAGGTGTATTACTTCAATAACTTCAGCAATTTCCGACCTCCTCTGGAGATAGTGAGGTATTTCAAGAACTATACAATAAAGAAAAACTACAATAGATTTCAATCAACTAAAAATCAGCTTCTGAAATCTGGATTGAAAAGGACTCCAGAGGACTGACCAAAGACTACATCAACTGATCTATGGGAGCATTACTAGTATTAAGACAGGTTCACAAACGTATCTAATGTGACGCCACAGCTTGTGGCTTGCTGTAGTGGCATCATGAGTTATTGTTCACACAGAATGTCACAAACTGTACATAGCTACACAGCTTTCAATATGGCGTCAACTGAAATCACACTGCATGGGCAGGTATGAACGTTATTGTTCTGGCGTAACCACAAGTGCTGGAACTAAGACCAACAGAAAACCAGAGAAGGCGGTGAGGAAACGTTGGCCATTGGTGCATCGAACTGCATCACCCCAGGCCAGGAGCGCCCCCTTCAATAAGTGAATATAAATGCCGCTCAAGCCAGCCTTGGCCACTCAGATCGGTCCCGTCTGCAAGGGACATTTTTGCTACGCTATCAGATTGTCATGATCCGTATCAAGTGCTTACTTGAACTTTGTGTATAGCAAGAACTTTACCGTTTTCATGTCGCCTCTCGCTAGCGACATTTGCTGTAATCAGAGTTAAGTATTTCCAATTTGGTTTCTAGAAATAAAACTACTAATGTTATTTGTTTGAATTGTTGTATAGCATTCCGAGAACGCTGCTTCCCTTAGGCACCCTATTAGCGACGAGAGGGCAAGACTCCATAACTGGCGACAGGGTGTTTGAAGAAATCTCTGTGCCTGACGGCCACCAACTTTTTTGTGCATATTGTTCTGGCGCCTTAATTCTCTCTTGCCTTTACTTTGCAGGGGGGCTCGCTTTGCTTTATCAGATTCTTTTCGTTTTTGCTAATCAGTGTTTTCATGTGAGTGTTGTTGAGCATTTCTTTGATTTTGTCGTTATTTAGAATTCTTACCTTGTATATTTTTTGCATGTGTGTCTTCCAACATGGCCACCCCACCGGTCCTGCCCCTTGCTCAGGCGCCAAGGCCACAAGCGTTAGACACTATACAGCTAAAGCAGTTTTAGACACAGCAGATATCTACTCCGCTTAACATGGTGCAGCAGCTACTCGCCAATGCTGCGCACCCGACGGAACAAGCACTGCCTACTTCAGCTGCTGTACCACCTTTCCGACAGTGTGGTGAACAAGATGAGGAATGGCTCGAGTGATTATCACAGTTCGAGCCCACAATGTTGCAGGTACTGTGAAACTTCCCCACCTATCATCCACGGTAGGAAGTGCAGTGTTCAGATTAATTCAAAAACTCTTTCCTGACGCCACTCCGAGCGAACTGTCGTGCGACCAAGTAGTACCATCTCTAACAAACTATTATGACCAACAAGTGAATGTGGTGGCAGCTAGATATCAATTCTTTAATTGCAAAACACGGTCAGAAGAAACATATCGCTAGTGGTAACAGATTTGCGAGGTATGACAAGGAAATGCAAATTTAAATGTGCTTGCGGTGCTTTATATTCAGACGTTATGTTGCGTGATGTGATCGTGTACAATGTGCCTGATGTCAAACTGGGAGACCAAATTTTGAAACAGTTCTAGCCATCGTTTCAACAGGTAGTGCAAATACTAGATCAGTACGATTCTGGTGCCTTGTCAGCTCATACATTTGAGCAGCCAGCTATTTGTCAGGTTGAGTTACTTAATTGTGATCGCCCCATTCCGCACTGGCGGCATGCGCTAGCTCAAATGGCTCTGAGAACTATGCGACTTAACTTCCGAGATCATTAGTCGCCTAGAACTTAGAACTAATTAAGCCTAACTAACTTAAGGACATCACACACATCCACGCCCGAGGCAGGATTCGAACCTGCGACCGTAGCGGTCGCTCGGCTCCTGACTGCAGCGCCTAGAACCGCACGCATGCGCGGCCACACCGAGTAAACAACCTTCCACACCGCCTAAGCAGTTCGCTCAACAGGCGGCTACACAGGCGAACAGAATTAAGTCTTGCCTGCGGTGTCATACACGGCACAGACGCCAAGATTTCCCCTCCAGCAGAGCTCAATGTTACGCTTGTGGTAGGAAAGGACATGTGCAATCCGTATGTTTGCAACGGAACAAACATCAGAATTGGGCGCACTCACAAAAATATCGCCACAAGGTCCATGTCATTAATGCAGTATATTTCAAGTCTGCAACTAGTAAGCGTGCAGTTTCGTCAGTCAATCATTTTCTTCATTTACTTATTTGGGCCGGCCGGTGTGGCCAAACGGCTCTAGGCGCTTTAGTCCAGAGTCACGCTACTGCTACGGTCGCAGGTTCGAATCCTGCCTCGGGCATGGATGTGTGTGATGTCCTTAGGTTAGTTAGGTTTATGTAGTTCTAAGTTCTAGGGGTCTGATGAACTCAGATGCTAAGGCCCATAGTACTTAGAGCCATTTGAACCATTTTTTTACTTATTAGTGGGAAGTTTAAAAATTATAGTTTGACATGGGTCGTTCTGTTACATTGTCAAATCGTCACACACATGAAGTGCTACGATCCCCACTCCTGTCTCAAACTAGCACGCAACTGACGGCTTGTAATAGACAAGACATTCCCATTCTCGGAAAGAGTACTTTGCCTGCCATGTATCGCTCACATATGTGAACAGTGACTTTTATAGTGATACAATCACGAGAGTGTGACAACATATTTGATCTTGATTCGTTTGATTTGTTTGGCTTTAACACTCAGGACAATGTGTTGTCAGTGTCTGCTTTCAGTGCAAAAGACAGTGTTGCTGGCTTGCTAAAAGAATTCTTTTTCTGAAGGTTTAGGCAAAGCTACTAATTTTGTTGCACATATTACACTGAAAGACAATGATCAGTCGAAATTTTGCAAGGCCAGAACTGTTCCCATTGCATTACGAAACAAAGTCTCTGCTGAACTTAAAGAATTGCAAGATAACGAAGATACTGCGCCCATATCAGCTAGTCAGTGGACAAGTCCATTGGTTTTGCGCCCCAAACCTTCTGGTCGCATTCGCCTCTGTGTTAACTTTCAGTCTACAGTCAACCCACAAACTGTAATTGATTCTTATCCATTGCCACGCCCAGAGGATCTAATGGGCAAACTAGGCCCTGGACACTACTTTTCAAACATTGATTTACATGACGCATATCTTCAAAGACCGCTCCATGAAGAATCTCAAAAAGTGTGTGTAGTAAATACTCATTTGGGCTTGTTTAAATATTTGCGTTTACCTTTTGGCAGTGCTTCCACCCCCGCCATTTTTCAATGGCTTTTGGAACAGCTGACTGCGCAAGTGCCAAACTGTTCAAACTATTTGGACGATATTGTAGTAGCAGGTCGTACACCTGACGAACATATTGCAAATTTACGTGCTTTGTTTAATGAGTTGTCTGATGAAGGAGTAAAGTGTAGACTGAACAACTGTGATTTTTTTTTTTAAACCTGAGTTGCAGTATCTTGGACATGCCATAAACAGTCAAGGTGTACATCCTCTTCAGTAGTATTTGTTAGCCATGAGAGAATTGCCAGTTCCTCGCAATGTCACAGAACTGCAGTCAATTTTAAGGAAATAGAACTATTATATTCAGTTCATACCGAATGCTGCACAAATCGCTGCTCCATTGCATCGCAAGACTGTCCCCTTCGTTTACACCAATGAGTGCCAAGTAGCTTTTCAAAAACTTGAAGATGCATTGCTCAATAATCGATGCATAGTTCAACTTGATCCCAAAAAACCAGTTGTACTGCAAGTTGACGATTCCTTTTATAGAATCGGTGCAGCGCTTTCACACAGAATTGGTGACAAAGACAGGCCTATTGCTTTCGCATCAAAAGTGTTATCCAAATCTCAGTGTAACTATTTACAAATTGAAAAAGAGGCATTGGCTATTGGTATGGTGTCACCAAATTCCACCACTATTTGTATGGCAGGAAATTCTACTTCTTAACAGATCACAAGCCTTCGGAGTCCTTGTTTAATCCGACGACATCAATTGCTGTACGAACTGCCCAAAAATTGCAAAGATGAGGTTTTGTTTTTGTCTCAATACCAGTACGAGATTGTGTATCATCCGGCGACTCGTCATGGTAATGCGGACGCACTTTCACGTCTTCCGATTGGCCCTGATACAAACTTAGACGCTTCTGGTGCATCTTGTCACATCGACACTCAGGACTCTGATTTGTCTTTTCCGCTGAACTATGAGGAAATTGCACAGGCCACGGAAGCTGATCTAGATTTGAATATTTTGCTCCAGTACATTCGTGAGGCACCCTGTTAGCGACGGGTGTGCAAGACCCCACAGTTTTAGTGCAGGTTATGGCATTAGAGCTGTGACAAGAGTTACATACAAGAAAGACGAAACCCAAATGTTAGATCCAAAAACAGATTTCACACATAGGTAAATCAGTGAAAACAACCACATTTATAGAAGAAATAACCTTGAGAGATGAAAATGGTGTCTGCAATGGCAAACTAACCAGCAGCTGGCATGTAAGTGTCATCTGCAGGCACGCCACTCTTCCATGATTTTAGAATCTTATTGTATTCGTTAATATAGGCATTTCGAGTAACTAATTTTTAGTTTAACAGCTGCCACATCACACTCTGGAGATATTTCCCACTCATAATCCACAACTTACACAATGCGTGGTCTACAAAGTTTATACAAACCGGTTTTTTGGTTAGATATGTTAAGTTTATTTACTTATTCATTCAAAATTCCTTCAAGATCGTGGGATACAGTGATATGTTATTGGTTTGCACGCACGCACACACACACACACACACACACACACACACACACACACACACAAATGGCTCTGAGCACTGTGGGACTTAACATCTGAAGTAATCAGTCCCCTAGAACTTAGAACAACTTAAAGACTGAAGAGCCTAGAACCGCTCGGCCACACCGGCCGACCGGCCGACACACGCACGCACACACACACACACACACACACACACACACACACACTGCTGCAGAAAATCATATATGGGTTGCTGTTCTCACTGCCTTAACCTTTTTCAGAAATAAAATAAAAACGCACTGAAATCGAGTTTAGTACAGCAGCAATTAGTCCAAAAATAACTGCGGCAGTGCACGTGTTTCTAAATACTGCCACCAGGGAACAATGGTGGTAGGATGGGGTGCAACAAGGTACAACCAAGCTGAACTTTTCTGGCATGAGAAAAGTTGCATCTCTTAAGTTGAGCCACTAAAAATTGAAAATTCACACATGCAACCGCCGTACGCCACTCTAGCTGTGGCGACTCTTGTTGCGTGTGTGAACCTGGCTTCAATGGATGCTGGTTGGGTTTCAGAACATGCCAGTCATGTAGCAGAGGTCATTGAATTGAATGCTAAATGGATGAAAATCACGTCATTGTATGATCTATTCCAGATGATACGGTGTTTTCTTAAGATCTGGAGGAAAATGTACAAATGGTTCAAATGGCTCTGAGCACTATGGGACTTAATATCTGAGGTCATCAGTCCCCTAGAACTTAGAACCACTTAAACCTAACTAACCTAAGGACATCACACACATCCATGCCCGAGGCAGGATTCGAACCTGCGACCGTAGCATTCGCGCGGTTCCAGACTGAAGCGCCTAGAACCGCTCGGCCACACTGGCCGGCCGAACATGTACAGCGACTGGAGGAAGTGTCTAAGAGAGGCATGTTTATCGTTAATTATTAGTCATTTCGTGACCAAGAGGTAAACTATCTAGATCATGTGATTGTGAAAGATGACGCGAAGACTGAACCAGGGTTGAGTATGGACTACCCGTGGTCCTTACTGTCGCAAACGACGAAACAACTTAAGTCTTTTTAGGCTTATGTGATTATTATAAAAAATTGTCAAGGGGTTTGTTGAAATCGGTTAAACGTTAAGTCAGTAGTTAAAAAAAAAGTGAAACTCACGTGGGCAAATGACTGCCAAAAAGCATTCAAGAAATTGAAAGGAGCACTAACAACTAACCTGGCGTTATTATTTCCAAACTACGAAAATGAATTCATTGTGCTCAGTGACATAAGTAACCAAGCAATAGGACGTTCCTATTTTGAGTCAGGATACAAACAGCAAGGGACACCCATTAGCATATGCGTCAAGGCAGTTGAATATAGCCAAACAGAATTACTCAGCCACAGAGAAAGAGATGTAGAGTGCAGAATGTGGTATTACATATTTCCATTGTTACCTAGACGGTAGGAAATCCAATGTTTTACTGAATCATTTAGCAATAAATTGGTTATTAGGATTGAAGAATCCTTCAAGCAGATTAACTTGTTGGGCATTGATGTTGAGTGAATTCGATTACAAGGTAACACTGAACCACAGCAAGGAACATAGCAATATTTGGCTTAAGCAGAAAGACTGGGGTCATACGAGCGCTTGATAGACGCATTGCAGAGTGGAAAGAGACTTAGACTGCTGGTGCAGACTGCTAGTTCTTTAGGACACAGCCACACTTCGTGATGCATGATGGGCTATTGTGTAGGTTTGCCTGCAGGTTTTTCTTTTTCTTTAAGTCGATTTTTTCAGTTGAATTCAACAAATGAATTGTTGCACCATGACCTAGTCCAGAGCACTGAACTATCTGATGCCAGTATAGCAAAATGGCGTCACAGGGACCAAAGTGCAGTCTTTATGGCGAATAAGAAGACATATGCAGAGTACATTGATGCTGCAAAATATGAAGTTAAAACACCTTTCAACTACAACAGTGCATTCAGAAAAGCTGACCAGACGAGAAAAGCAGGCCAAGTGAAGTCACTATTGTTTCAAAGTTGTGAGCGAGTGTGCTAACTTGTTTTGGTTTCCTGGCTAAAGTGTTGGCAACAGGATAACACTAACTGGCCTGGTTTACACAAACAGCACTTGAATCAGATCCTGTCTTCCAGTGTGTGTAGTTGTTCTCAGGCAGTGTCCAGGTGTGTATGTGATGCTGACCTATGCCACCAGTGCCAGCCTCTAACTTCAAGACAAAGACCCAGTGATGCAGGCAGTCACTTTCTAGGTACATAGGCTACAGAAGCTACACCCACCTGTCTGAGCAGAAGATTACATATTGGCTAACTGGTATCTTCACACCACCATGTCATCTACTGGATGGCTATTTCCTGAGAGAGTCTTCATCCCTCGTGGGATGTGTCTGGTAGCTGCGTGGTTATGCTGTTCCTGTACTCTGATCCTTGTGGACCACCTTGTTGCTGACCACTGCCCAAGGTGAGGACATGTCCTCAACATCGATCACACAGGAAGCTACAGTTTGTGAGTTCCGTCCATCCCAATGCTGTATTCCATGACCGAGGTGGTCAGGCAGCCTGGATATGGCTGTCATTCATTGACTGTGGCACGCAGACCCTGATAACTACTGCCACCCTGCTGACATCAGCAGTTGATGCTACCTATGCATGCTGTTGCCAAAGCGGTCCTACCGAAGGCAGCTCACTGAGATTCTGTGATTTTCTGTGTCGTCCCAAGGCGAACAGCCTCCACTTCAGCAGTGACCACACCTCCGTACCTACCATGAATAAAAGTCTAACTCATTCAGGGTTGTCTTACTAGCAGTTCACCACTTGATTCCAGTCACCACCACCACTTTCGACCAACAGTCCAGGCAAGGAAGTGATGTTTCTTCCTGACCTTAACAGCAATTTCCTCTGGAGCTGTTGGGACCACCTCCCAGCCCCAACAGAATGAAACTATTCTCTGTGGCCATGTCAGCTGTATGAATGTTTTAGTCATTTTCCTGGTTTGAAGGGTTTCACTTAATGTGAGACAACTAACTAACACAAGTCTCTGACAGTTATGGCAACTATATGAATTTTTTTACTCATCTTTGAGACTTGAGAGATCAGTGCATACTTTTTAGTCTTTCTGGTTATAAGTGAACTATGATTCGAGTTTCCATCTTATTTAGAGATAAATAAAGTTTCTTATTTCAAGGAGAGATGAATAAACAGTATTTTTCAAAAACAAAGTATTTTTAAAATTTATGTATTTGTTTATAAAAACTAATTTCGTACTTGTGGCGTTAATATGGATTTTAGTTGTTTTTGGAAGGTTAATAGCTGGTGTTACAGCTTTAGGGATATACTGTCACAAGTCAGCAATAGTTTTTTGAGAGATATACTTGTAGTCATTAATTAATTTTCGTTGAATTCTTTAAATTAATAAAGTTTCTGCAGCTACAGCTGACTGAACTGTTTTTTTATTTGGTTATTTCCATCACTAGGAACTCTTAAACCAGATATGTTTAAGCATTTCACTGCTCAGGGTTATTTCAGATATGATTCATAGTAGGTATGTAAGGACAGATGAAGCACTGAAGTGACATCGATGACCTCATAAATTACTCATGTGATTTCCCCTGCCCCACACCCCACTCCCCCACTCCATCTTACAAAGGCCTACTGCCCTATGTGCAAAATGGTGAAAATTCAAATTTTGGCAGGAAATTCAAAATTTTGGTGGGAAGTTCAAAAATTAGCCCAGTGTCACTGGTGTGTTTCCTATGGGAGGAGAGTTATTATTGCCCTAATTATGAAGTGGCAGGAAATTCAAAATGGAGCATTGTCATGCTTGCCTTGGAATACATGCACCAGCCTAATGATGACATCAAAATCCAAGGTGCCTGACCCAGAATACAAGATGGTGACTGCAGCATATTTGTCCATCTCTGATGCCGCTCACTTTTGGGCAGTTTATAACAGCACACCAGTAGTATTCTGCTATACTGGCCATGAGGTGGATTACTGGTGCAGTTGTATGACATCAGAATCCAAAATTGTAGGACCCAGGAAAGTATCTTGCCTGGAGAATCCTGTATGGTTATTAACAACTGTCAGGTCAATGTCTTTATTTAAGGAAACACTAGGGAGGGCAGGGGAATGCTCTCCACCTCCACCCCACTCTGCATTGCTCCTCTGTCCTGCACTGTCAGTCGCTGGACACCTACTGGAGGCTGGTGCTGCTTTGCACAAGTGGTGCCAGAGTTGAGTACTGCCACCCTAACTCACCGAGTATGTTGAGTATTGTGCAAATGATCTGGGTGTGACTGCGTAGTATCCTCCCACCAAGACATCATGGCCAAGTGATTGACATTCTATCTGCACTATGCCAGTGTGATGCCTATTGTCTGCTAAGTGGACCAGACATGTTAGGCTATCAAGGACAGTGGGGACTTCTGGCATACTGGCCCAGACTTGAGAGATTGGTGCAGCTCTACTATGAGATCAGAATCCGAGATGTATGACCTGGAATACAAGATGGCACTCGAACATGGCATCCAGGGCATACTGGGACAGGCTCTGTCATCAGAATCCGATTTCTGGAATACTGTCATTATAAAGTCAAGTATAAAGGACGTTTCCGCAGGTCCAGGCCTATCTGTTGACCTACTTGACATGTTTCCCCGACTACTATTCACTGAGGTGTATAGCCACTGCTTCTCCTAGCTCAAATTTTAGTCTGTTCACATGCACATTCATTTAAACAGACACTGGGAGGGGCAGACCTTCCGGAAATCCCCCCTCAACTTATTCCCCTAAGGTAAAGACTAAACCACACATCTTTTAGGAGGAATACTTGTAAATTTATATAAACAAACGCATTGCCAGCGAGTGTTCCCTATTCCTTGATCACAAAGTTCACGGTAACCAAACCTGTCGGTAAGCCCGCCATCAACCTGTCCGCAGTACCCCTGCTATGATCCAAGTCGCCCTGCATTCGTGCTGCTGTGCACCAGTGACAGCTCCCTTCAGAGAGATACCACATGCATACTTCCAATTCAGTAACTTAATGAAGTTATGATTCCCAACACTAGTATCTGTCGTGACAGCACTGCAGCCCCAGCCTGCATACCTGGAATAAAAATGATGTGTCACATGAAAAATGCAGGAAACACACTTGCACTTTAACCTGAATGACAGGGAGTCAAAGTTAAAAATCCACTTATCCCAAGTTTAAAGTGATGGGAGGTCTGCAGAATAGCTCACCAATGCTGGCTGTATTGTTGTCAAACACACATCACTGTCATATGCAGTTGGAGGGAAAAGGAATAGGAGATGCACTCACCTGCAGCTTTATTTGAACACCGCTATGTCCCATACCACACCGTCTGTGGGCTGACTTGTGAATGCCAGCTAGTGTCATCTCCATTGCACCTCGCTATGCAGCTAGAGGCTGCGATGGGTCACATGCCACGACAGATACATCCTTTGAGGTTTAAAGACTGTGGATAATTCACCACCAGTATTTCTCATACTTACATAGCCCCTGAATTCACTACTACATGTAGGCTGCTTTCACCTGCAGTAGTAGATGGCTAGCACCACACCTATTTTCCACTAAGGTGTTTGCATGCTTTCTAACATTTTACTCTTACACATAGTCTAATTTTAGAACATCACTGTGTTCTTTTGTATTGGAGGAATGCAATGGAATGTTTCTGACGTTCCATAGCTGGGGTAACCTGTATGGTCTTTTCATACTGGTGCCGCAGCCACCTTGTGGTCAGCGTGCTCTGCAACAGCTGGGTGCCATGAGTCTCAACATAGCCATGTGATTCACCTTTAGGGACATATACATGCTTTTCAAGTCACCATACGATATGTAATAGAGAGTACCCTGTACCACTACTAGTCATTTTCTTTTCTGTTCCACTCAAAAACAGAGCAAGGGAAAAAAGGCTATTGATTCCATATGAGCTCTAATTTCTTGTATCTTTTCTTCATGGTCCTTACGAAAAATGATGTTGGTGGCAGTAGAATCATTCTGCAATCAGCTTCAGATGCTAGTTCTCTAAATTTTCTCAATATGTTCATCAAAAAGAACATCCTCTTCCCTCCAGGCATTCCTGTTTGAGTTCCCAAACCATCTCCATAATCCTTCTATGAGGTTGAAACCTATTGGTAGCAAATCTAATCTTTTAGGTTAAAATATAGCAGGAACCATTATGTATCTAAACAAACACCACGTGTGAAGAACGCAATGCCAAACATATTGACTGGCTCAAAGCTCAGTATAGTAGCCGAAACTGTTTCTTAATGTGTTAGGCAGCTACGCCTGCTCCGCTGGTGCCTGAGACACAGGTGGACTTCAGGTACTTCCACACTGTCCAACAGTAATGACATTCCAGAGCCATGGCTACCATTTCGCAAAAGATGTAGGTGAACCCCATGACAGAAATACATGTGTACAGGACAGCAGCGTTTGACATCTAAACTTACAGTATGGTGCAGTAACACTGAGCACAAGAACAGAACACTAGATTGTTACAGTGTCTTTCTCTCACGCAGTAACTATCAAGCAAACGGCTTGAGAAACATACACAGAGGTGGCAGAACCTCACCAAAACTATAAGGGTTTTACTTTGTACATAAGACATCCAAAATATGCAGCAGACCTCTTATGATAATATTTTCTGAGTGTGAAAGTGTTGATAATGATTTGAAACCATCCAACACTTATTAGACCCATATCTTAAAGTAAAACCAATAGTGTAGTACTGCATGACCTGTAAGACACACAAAACTCTGGTTATCCCTTCTATATTGTTGTTTGATATGGCTTTTCACAGTAGGGTATTCCCTGCAGGCAGACCACAGTTGCACCATGACAGACCCACAGCACTGACATGGTGATTGCTTATATATGGTGCTCTTAGTAATCCCAGGCCACAGCAGTCAATTGTACTAGAAAGTACCACTCTGTGGATCGGAAAGTGACAGTATTTGACCCACTGTCAGCCACACGATTTGTACAAGTCGCTTACCATTTCTTACAATTATGTTAATGTTTGTTGATGTAGAGGCAAATACTGCAGTTATAAATTATACCCTAAAGCCATCTCCATCAGTTATGCACTTTATAAGTTCGAAATATGTGTGTAGATGTAAATGTAGATGTACAACATACAGACCAATGCCTCCTCCTAGTACAGTCAGAGTCTAACATCTGTGTGTCATTATCCTTAGTGTAAAAACATGTTAAAACATTAAGTAACAGTAGTTTAGCAATGGCAAAATGGTGATATGACTCTGTACAAGTAACGATTTCTTATGTCGTTGAGATTCTTGTGTGAGATGTGATTTGTTCTTATGCCTATGTAAAGTTTGCAACCATAGTGTGTGGGACTTGCCTGCTGAATATCTGTCAGGCATGGGAAATAGATTTCTTACATTGGAATGTTAATGGTGCTGCATTCTAGATGACTAGATGCAGGGCGTTTGGGTATCTTAGGGGAGGGCACCTACAGGAGAAGTGGATAGGAGATTTATATCTCTTGGAGACATTAACAAGCCATTATATCACTAGCACCAGTATTCGCCAAAAATGTGTGTAGAACTCTCAGTTTCCTAGTTTTTGTTGTTGTTTGGGTCTACTACAGAAACAGGAATGGCGGGCAAATCTTAAGCTGTCTTTCGATTATGCTGTCAGTGTGTGTTGGAACTTCCCGTTGCCATTAAATATATTTCCGAGACGTCACCTGGAAAGTGGGGTTAATGCTTCTTTAGGTGGAAATTTCATTGATTTCAATATGTTATTTGTTGATTTCACCAAAAAACTGGTGAGAAAATTCAGTGGTTTATTTTATGTATGTCACCTGTTATTTTCAAAAAGGCTGCACTAGTATTCCCAGTTTTGGATTCTGACTTCATACAGCTTTACCATTATCCCATGGTCAGCCATCTCACGCATGCTGTTCGTGGCAGGGCACACAGCTTGTATCAGGCAGAGAAGCTCACGTGCATTTATCACTGTTTTAGGTAGTGCCTGCTGCTCTATTCTTGTAGGTGAAAGTGTCTAAGTCCCTAATGGCGCATCTTGCAGTGGTACTGAGACTTGTGACATCCAGCCAGTGCAGTGCAGTGCAGTGCAGTGGCAGCAGCAGTGTGCGGAGATCATGTGGGCTATCCAACTATAGAATATGGAAACTGTTCCTTTGCATTCTTCTAATGTAACAGGACGCAGTCCTGTTCTAAAATGAGACTATGTTTAAGTGTGAAATCTTGTAGTCTCAGTAATATGGCAGGAAGATGCAGACTGACATGTGGACATATTGCCTTAGCGGAAAATAGGCCTTGTCCCTGGCCAGTTCACATACATACCCACTACAAGCTATGCAGTGGCCAGTATTCCTGCTCTGTACCTGTATATCGGAGTTCTGCACTGTTGTAAACAGCCCAGCAGGTTCCTCTAGGGAACCCACTTGAATTTCCACCAAAATTTGATTTCTTCCATTGTATGCAAAGGGCAATAGGTCTTTGATAGTTGAGGTGGGGTGGGGTTGGCCGTGGGGTGTTGTGGTGAGGAAATCACATGATTCATTGATGACTTCATCAGTACAGACTTTGGTGCTTCAACTGTTCTTACATACCTACTACTGATATGGAGCAAGGCCTAGGCAATCAATACAGTCAAAACACAGAACAATTCATATGAACTCTGTTGATGTGAGACATAACAGAGTTTTGTCTACTGTGTATAATAAGATGATAGATCCTCAGAGAGCTAAATTCAAAGTTGACGGTTTTGCTAGAATTAGTAAATTTAAGGCAGTTCTCAAAAAAACCTACATATCAATCAAAGCCCAAGCAGTTCAGGAGACTAACCCAAGAATGTAACTGGTGGAAGATTACATTTTAATACCCACTAAAATACCGTGCTGTTATTGGCTGGATAGGGATGGGGAGGGATGGATCAGAGAGGGAGAGGATGGGGCACTGCTGTCATGTGATGTGTGTGATGTCATTGATAAGAGACGGGATGTAATTGATAAGGGTTATGACATCACTGATAATGAGGAAGGAGCTAAGTGAAGTCATCCATAGGGCGCTGACTGCTCGCCTGGTGTAGCAAATACAGCTGGAGTCACTATAGATGTACCACTCCAGTGGAATACTAAAACCCCTAGGTGCCTCTGCTACACTTATTTTCTTTGCCTCATCCATTACTTGCTATGTAGAACTTTCAGTCCAATTACCACATTTGCTTTTCCTCTTGTAATTATGTACCATCTTGCACAAATTACTAATAAAATGTGATGATAAGGATGATGATAATAAAATAATAATAATCAACCAAATATTTTAAGTAATAATAATAATAATAATGATTATAAAATTACTTAAAATATTTGGTTGCTGTTCACTTAAAGCACCTAATTTACTGCGTTGGACAGAGCAGTGCAAAATCAGAAGCTCTCTATACTGCCCCCTTTACTGTCTGCCCATGCTGCCCTCATAGCCTAAAACTGCAGGACACCCCCAAGAAGAGAAGCTACATTTTCTCCTTAATAAATTATAATTAACTCTTAAATTTCATTGCAAAGTTGATCTATTAGTATAGACTTCAGAAAAAAATAACAATTAAATCAATGCACTTTTAATTGCACTGCAATAAAAACTTACCAAAAAACAATAAACAACCACAGGGTGGGAAGAAATGCCACTGCCAAATCTTCCAACTGAATTTTGGTATACAACAGAATGTTATTTACACACTGGAACAGTGCTACAGAAGGTGTTTCCAAACTCCACCAACTAACATTCACAGGTAATTCAGGGATACCTTCTGAGTATTTCGGTATAAGGGGCCCATGGTCTCTGGAGGCTCGTTGCAGAGCTATTGCACTTCATTTGATTTCTTGCCCCAATAAGCTTTTCTGTATTGCACTCAAAATAGAGCACAACAGAGCAAATGTTGAATGTACGCACTGCATGTCTTGTTTGTAAGCAAACTAGTTCCATTCAGTGATGGTACATGCTGTTAGGAACAGTAGACCACTTTACTTTTCACTCTCAAGCTTGCATTCAGTTCTGCTTCAAGCTGTCTCAGGTTTGTTTTCTGGCAGTATCAGTCATGCATTAATGTAAGAGGGTCACTCCAAAAGAAATGCACACAATTTTTGTAAAAATACAGTTTTCATTCTGCATGAGTGAAAGTCTTACAGTGTGTAGATACATCCTTCCCGCTTGTTTTCAAACTTAGTTCAACCTGTTCCCGTCACAGCACGTCTTCAAGATGGCTGCTACACTTGACGTTCGTCAGAAGCAACGTGCTGTCACAGAATTCCTGTGCTGTGAAAACAAGACAATGGGAAACATCCACAAGAGGTTGAAAAGGGAGTTAACGAATTGGTGACTGCTGACAGACGAACGAATTGTCACGCTACGTAGGGATAGGGGAAGGAAGTGTTTGCAGAATACTGAAAGTGTTGGCGTAAAAAAAGATTTGTGCCAGGTGGGTCCCCAGGATATTGACAGTGGCTCACAAAGAAACAAAAAATACGGTATGCAGCGAACTTTTGGAACAGTATGAGAATGGTGGAGATGAATTTCTTGGAAGAATTGTGACAGGTGATGAAACATGGCTCCATCATTTTTCACCAGAGACGAAGAGGCAATCAATGGAGTGGCATCATGCAAATTCACCCAAGAAAAAAAAATTAAAAACCACACCTTCTGCTGGAAAAGTTATGGCTATGGTATTTTTCGATTCCGAAGGGCTCTTGCTTGTGGACGTCATGCCAAGTGGAACCACCATAAATTCTGATGCATATGTGATGACACTGAAGAAACTTCAAGCTCGACTGAGTCGTGTTCGACCACATCGGCAAAACAGGATGTTTTGCTGTTGCACGACAATGCACGGCCACATGTCAGTCAAAAAACCATGGAAGCGATCACAAAACTCGAATGGACAACACTGAAACACTCGCCGTACAGTCCTGACCTGGCTCCATGTGACTATCATCTCTTTGCGAAACTGAAAGACTCTCTTCGTGGAACAAGGTTTGAAGATGGACTCGCTTGTGCACATTGCCAAACAGTGGCTCCAACAGGTTGGTCCAGAATTTTACCGTGTAGGTATACAGCTGCTGGTTCCAAGATGGCATAAGGCAGTTGAGAGTGATAGAAATTATGTGGAGAAATGAAAATATTGTTCCTAAAGTATGTATCTACGCACTATAAAACGTTCAAACATGTAGAATAAAAGATGGATTTAAAAAAAAAAAATTGTGTGCATTTCTTTTGGAGTGACCCTCGCATTAATAGTGGTAGACGTCAATATTGATAGATTTGCTGACGAAGAGTGGCCTGATATGCAGCTTGTACGTGGTTTCACTGAATGCAACTAGAGAATGGCACACCAGTCCTAAAATTAGATGTTCCTGTAGCAATGACAACCACATCAAAGTAAATTTGCTTTTTGCGGTTGATGCATTACTCTGTTTCCTATGTTGTACATTTCAATTATTGCGTATTTCAGGCTTTTTCACTATTGTGAACTTATTTTCATAGGAACAAAGGTAACTGATCTGACAAAGTAAACAAATCATAATTACACTATTACTCTGTAACAAACTGTTCCGGAGTATCGACAAGCGACGACACGATGATGAAGAATGCGAGAACAGAGAAGGCAATGAGACACTGTTAGCCAATAACCTGATGTCTAGGACAGCACTATGACAGAAGTGGCCTCTATACGAACAGACTGTAAGCGCCGCTCCTGCCAGTCACGGCGGACAGTAATAAACTGGCATTAGCAGACCCGGACTAGAAACCATATTGTATGTAGTGAAAGACATTTATTATTTGCATGTTGCCCATGGCTTGTGACATTCTTGTAAACCAAAGTTAAGTATTGTCAATTTACTTTATTATAATATAATAAAAACATTAATTTGATTTGCTTGAATTGTGTAGTTATCTGAGAAAGCAGCTTACTTGAAGTACCCTATAAGAGACGAGTGGGCAGGACCCCACATTGTCAACAAGTTCTACAACAAACCCTGCGCCTGATGGCAATGAAATTTTGTGTTTGTTGGCACCTTAATTTTCTTTTGTCTGTATTTTGCAGGGGCGTTTATTTGCTTTAACAGTTTCTTGTCATTTTTGCAAATCAGTGTTTTTAGGTGGGCGTCGCAGAAAATTTCTTGGCTTTTGTCCTTACTTTGCTTGCTTGCCTTGTCTGTTTGTTGCATTTCTCTCTTCCAATATGACCACCCCACCCATCCTGCCCCCTGATCAGGCACCACAGCTGCAAGCACTAGATGCCACACAAATAATGCAGATGTTTCAGTTCCAGATGTAGCAGATATCTGCACTACTCAACACGGAGCAGCAGCTACTGGCCAATGCTGGATGCGTGATGGAACAAGCACCACTTACAGCCTCACCTACAGCGACACCTACTGCTATACCACTTTTTCGACAATTTTGTAAACAAGAAGAGGTTCAAAATGGCTCTGAGCACTATGGGACTTAACATCTTAGATCATCAGTCCCCTAGAACTTAGAACTACTTAAACCTAACTAACCTAAGGACATCACACATATCCATGCCCGTGGCAGGATTCGAACCTGCGACAGTAGCAGTCGCGCGGTTCCGGACTGATGCGCCTAGAGCCGCTCGGGCACCGCTGCCGGAAAACAAGAAGAGGAATGGCTCAAGTGGTTTTCCCAGTTTGAAGAGCACCTCCTTGCTCACAACGTACGAGGTACTGTGAAACTTCCATATCTGTCATCCATGGTAGGAAGTTCAGTATTCAGATTAATTCAGAAGTTGTTGTTGTTTCCTAACGCCACCCTGAGTGAACTCGCATGTGGTCAAGATGTCTCCTCGCTGACTAACTATTATGACCAACAAGTGAATGTAGTAGCAGCTAGATATCAATTCTTCAATTGCAAAAAACGGCCAGAACAAACTTATGGCGAGTGTGTAACAGATTGCAAGGTATGACAAGGAAATGCAAATTCAAATGTGCTTGCTGTGCTTTATATTCAGATGTTATGTTGCATGATGTGATCGTGTACAATGTCCCTGATGTCAAACTCAGAGAACAGATTTTGAAACAGTCTGATCCATCATTTCAGCAGGTAGGCAGATCAGTACGATTCTGGTGCCTTGTCGCCTCATAAATCTGAGGAGCCAGCTATTTGTCAGGCTGAGTTCCTTGTTTGTGATTGGCCCAGTCAGCAACAGCTTGCGTTAGCCATGCTGAATAAACAATGGTGCATGCCACGTAAGCAGTTCACTCAACAGGCAGCAACATAGGTGAACAGAATTGCCCTCGATGTTATTCACAGCACAAATGCCATGACTGCTCCTCCAGCCAAGCTCAATGTTACGCTTGTGGTAGGAACGGACGGACCTATACAATCCGTATGTTTGCAAAGGAACAAACATAAGAATCTGGCCCATTCACAAAAACCTAATCACAAGGCCCATGTCATTAATGCAGTATATTAAAAATCTGCAAAACTCGCAAGGATGCAGTTTCTTTAGTGATACACCAGTCAAACAAACTTTTTGTTCAATAACTACTTTGTGGGAAATGTGCGAAATTTCAGTTGCATACATATGAACTGTTAGGCTCCCCACGACTGTCTAAAAGTAGTGTGCGACTAATGGCTTATAATGGACAAGACATTTCCGTTCTCGAAACATGTACTTTGCCTGTCATGTATCTCTCACATATGCAAGCAGTGACTTTTACAGTGCTACAATCATGTGATGCTGAGAATATATTTGGTCTTGATTCTTTTGATTTGCTTGACATTAATATTCAGGAAAATGTGTTATCAGTGTCTGCATTCCATGCATTCCTTTCTGAAGGTTTACAGAAGGCTAGCAATTTTGTTGGACATATTACTGTGAAAGACAATGCTCAGTCAGAACTGTTCCCATTTCATTATGGAACAAAGTTGTGGCTGAACTTAAAGAATTGCAAGATAGAGGAGTTATTGCGCCCATATCGGCTAGTCAATGAGGAAAGCCACTGATTTTGCTCCCCAAAGCTTCAGTGTTCAGAGTCTACAGTCAACCCACAAACTGTGATTGGTACTTATCCATTGCCATGCCCAGAGGATCTCATGGACAGATTAGGTGCTGGACACTACTTTTGAAAAATTGATTTGCGTGATACATATCTTCAAATACTGCTTGATGAGGAATCTCAAAAAGTGTGAGTAGTGAATACTCACTTGGGCTTGTTTGAATATTTGTGATTGCCTTTCGGCAGTGCTTCTGCACCCACCATTTTCCATTGGTATTTGGAACACCTGACTGCACAAGTGCAAAACTGTTCGAACTATTTGGGTGATATTGTAGTAGCAGGTCGTACACCTGAAGATCATGTTGCAAGTTTATGTGCTTTGTTTCGTGTGTTATCCGAGGCAGGACTAATGTGTAGACTGGACAACTGTGATTTTTTTAAAACCCGAGTGGGAGTATCTTGGTCCCATCATAAAGAGTCAAGGTGTACATCCTCTTCAGTCACAGTTGTTAGCCATACGAAAGTTGCCAGTTCCTCACAATGTCATAGAATTGGAGTCAGTCTTAGCGAAAATGAACTATTGCATTCGGTTCATACTGAATGCTGTGTAAATAGTGGCTCTATTGCATTGTATGCATTGCAAAAGTGTCCCCTTTATTTGGACAGATGAGTGCCAAGTAGCTTTTCAAAAACTTAAAGATGCATTGCTCAATGATCGTTGTTTAGTTCACTTTGATCCTGACAAATCAGTTGTATTGCAAGTTGGCCCTTCCTCTTACACACATGCGCAGAATTGGTGATAAAGACAGGCCTATTGTTTCACATCAAAAGTGTTGTCCAAAGCTCAATGTAACTATTTAAAAATTGAAAAAGAATGAAATGATAATTAAATCAAGACCTTAAATTGCCAACAGGCGTTGACATACATTAACGGGACATTTGAAAAGTCTGCCCTGACCAGAACTTGAACGCGGGATCTCCTGCTTACATGGCAGATGCTCTATCCATCTGAGCCCCCATGGGCACAGAGGATAGAGCGACTGCTGGGACTTATACCTTGCATGGCCCGCATCTCGTGGTCGTGCGGTAGCGTTCTCGCTTCCCACGCCCGGGTTCCCGGGTTCGATTCCCGGCGGGGTCAGGGATTTTCTCTGCCTCGTGATGGCTGGGTGTTGTGTGCTGTCCTTAGGTTAGTTAGGTTTACGTAGTTCTAAGTTCTAGGGGACTTATGACCACAGCAGTTGAGTCCCATAGTGCTCAGAGCCATTTTTTATACCTTGCATGCTTCCCGTGAGACCCACATTTCCAACTTAATGTCCACACACTACATTCATAGTGCCCCTGCTCATTACACTCATTACTCGTGGCAGACCATCTACCGAGTCCCGTAAGAGTTCAGGCAATGCTTGTGCATCGGCACAGAAGAAGAAGGTCAATGGCCGCTTAGTCTTAACTATATGAAGATGGTATCTGTTCTTTCATACATGTCTGCAAGGACAGATACCATCTTCATATAATTGAAAAAGAGGCTTTGGCTATTGTGAATGGTGTCAAAAAATTCCATCACTATTTGTATGGCAGAAAATTCTACTTAGCAGGCCAAGTGGTTCTAGGCGCTTCAGTCTGGAACCGCGCGACCGCTACGGTCGCAGGTTCGAATCCTGCCTCGGGCATGGATGTGTGTGTTGTCCTTTGGTTAGATATGTTTAAGTAGTTCTAAGTTCTAGGGGACTGATGACCTAAGATGTTAAGTCCCATAGTGCTCAGAGCCATTTTGTTACTTAGTAACGGATCACAAGCCTTTGTAGTTCTTGTTTCATCTGACGAAACCGGTTCCTGTACGAATTGCCCAAAAACTGCGAAGATGGGCTTTGTTGTTGTCTCAATGCCAGAACGAGATTCTGCATTGTCCAACAGCTGAACATGGTAATGCGGACGCACGTTCACATCTTCCGATTGGTCCTGACACAGACACTAACACTTCTGCTGCATCTTGTTGTCACATCGATGCTCAGGATTATTTAATTGCTTCAGTTTTTTCCGCTGAACTATAGGAAAATTGCACAGGCCACAGAAGCTGATTCAGATTTGAACATTTTGCCAACACACATTCGCACACTTACGCCTCATTCCTTGCATAGGGTAAAAATGACAGTGGACAGTCAAGTGTGTTGATCCCTAAAGTTTTGCAAAAGGAAGTGTTGCTAACAAAACAGTTAGCACGTCAACACTGTACTTGGCAGGGTATGGATGCCCAAATAGAACAGATGACATCACAGTGTCACGCAAGTGCAGAAAATCAGTCCGCTGTGCCACAAAAATTCTCTTCTTGGCGTAAGTTACTATCGCCATGGCAATGTGTGCACATAGATTTTGAGGGACCATTTTGGAACACTCCCTGGTTGACTGTGATTGACTCATATAGCAAGTTTCATTTTGCTGTGCCGATGAACTCAATGTCACATAGTACAATTCAGGTGTTGTCCACTATTTTTTGCCTCGTAAGTTTACCTGAAGTAAAAGTGTCGGACAACAGCCCTCAGTTCACGTCAAATGACTTTGAAACATTCTGTGAATGCAATGGCATATAGCATGTAACTGGTGTACCGTTCCATCCACAGTCAAATGGCAAAGCAGAACGTTTTGTCAGAACCTTCAGGCACTAGATGGCCAAACTTCACTCCACACACACACCAAGGATCAAGTATTGTAACTGTTTCTCACCTCCTATCATTCGCACCCACGAGATGGACCACCGCCAGTGGAATTGCTCCAGCCTCCTTAGCATCTGGCGCTGAAGGAAGGCCGCAAGTATCACTTCATGCTGCATGATATTGTCTTTTACAGGGTTCTTAGCGGCAGTAGACAGTGGGCATGGGGCAAGACTGTCCATCGACTTGGTGCTTGCATGTATCTCATTTCAGGTCCAAATGGTTTGCAGTTCTATCATCAAAATCAACTTCAGCTCTGTCATGTACATGATGATCTTTCAGTGCCCCTTCCCCCAGATTCACAGATCCAGAGGACAGTGTGGCCACAACAGCTGCCAGAGGGTGTCATCACAACACCGCGGGACGACCTCATGGAGACGGAGCCTTCGCCTCCTCCGCCTCATCTCGTCCTACTGATGAAGCTGGACCCATCCACATCGCAGCAGACGATGCCTTCATCTGGTTCATGGCATCAGGAGGTGGACACGTATCCTTCTGGTCATTTTCCAGGGGCTGGATGGTGGGGTAGGACTGGAAGCTTCACGTCCCCTGCAGCCACAGATTCTGGTCCCATGATGCGCCCACACTCTTGCCTCCCACGCCACAGTCGCCCTCCCTACACAACAGTTCGTCGCTTTGGGGAGAGGAGGAATGTTTCGGTGTATCAACAAGCGATGGCATGAAGATGAAGAACGCAAGAGCAGAGAAGGCTGTGAGATAACATCAGCCGATAGGCTGCTGACTAAGACTGCACCGCAACAGGAGTGACCCCTATAGGTAGAGAATATAAGCACTGCCCCTGCCAGCCTCAATGGACAGTCACCCAATGCTTGCGACACGTTCTTGTAAACTAAAGGTAAGTATTGTCAATCTAATTCATTGTATTAAAACCCATTAATGTGATTTGCCTGAATTGTTATATAACTATCTGCGAAAACAGCATCCTTTAGGCATGCCATAAGAGAAGAGAGGGCAGGACCCCACACAAACCACCAGATACCATGGGTCCCTTATACAAAAATACTCAGAATATGTCCCTGGACAACCCCTGAAAATTTGTTAATGGAGTTCTGGTTCATGGTGAATATGCCATATAGGTTAAGAAATGGGAAGTAATTACTTTCCATCTTCCTATGCTTTTCATCTGGCCCTCCAATCCTCTAAGAATTCATTAGATATTCTTTTTGAGGGTCTTAACTTCCTCTTTAAGGGCTTTATTACACTGTCAGACTTCTTTGATCAAAGATGTCAAATTTCTATGACCAAAGTACTTCACTGAAGCTGCTACACTATTAACCAATTTTACATCATAGTTATTCGAGAATGGATGCTGAACAGTTAATTTTCTGTGCATCAACATTTAATGTAATGTTGGCCGCGAGTACATTGCAGAAAAGGAAAGCGACATAGGAACAATTATCCGTGAAACCTACGGATATTGAGAATAGAAGCTTTATGAGCAACAGTGCAATGACATAAAGAGCTACAAAAATTATTTGAGAATGGACTAACAAATATTTCAGTTAGCTCTTCATGAAAGCAGTTCCTCATATCTGTGAGCAAAGTCTTCCTTTAAGATATGCAGTTTCTGAGAAAGATTCTCTCATGTTTATGTTAAGATTTTTAGCAACAATTGGAAGCTATTCCAGATTGCAACACAGTACTTGGATCTCACAGCGTACCATTTCATGTAGTGTTCCAGAAAGCTGAACCAATGTATAAAATATTCATGGAGGAATGTACGAAGCTTAGGTAATGTTATTTCGAATGTTCACTTACATACACTTTCTTAACAACAATTTTCTTTCATCACTATAGACCTTACTCCATTTCATTTCTTCCTTATTTCTTCTACAGTGTAGCCACTTTGGATTCAGCTGATGGTGGCAGCTATTTCTTTATGACAGTCTAATCACTTTTTGTGGTTTTGAAACCAGTGTGTTCAGTTTTATGAAGAATGTTGTAATCTTCATACCTGTAGCGACACAGTAAATAAACTTTGAAGTCATTTTACAGATTAGAAGCAACTGAAGTGAGTCAACCAAGTACACAACATGATGAACTTTGATCAAAGCTAGACCCATACTCTAACTTTTAAGAAAGATCTTTGATCAAAGAAATCATTGGTAAAAGCTTCCCTGGTAGACTACACTGTCAATGATCTGACCAGAGGCCTTGATGAAAGAAATTTGTCAAACAATATATCATGGTCTGATAAGCGCCTAACGTAGAGCAGGCAGAATAGAGCAATACCATACTGGTAGGGTTGGAGAAGTGGAGGAGGAATTCCTGGATGACAATGTGGGTGGAAGGGGGTAGGCAGGCTCAGGGAGCCTCTGCTATTGCCTGCACTCTCATTCTCGCACTTTCTTAGCCCTGATCTACTTCATTATTCTGCAAGCCACCTTATGTTTTGTGGCAAAGGGTGCTTCCAGTGCCACTATCTATTACTCTCTTCCCTCGCCCATTTCTGGTGGGAAGAACTATTGTCAATAGACCTCCGTATCAGATATAATATCTTGGATTTTCTCATTATAGTTGTTTTGCGAGACTTCTGTAGGAGGTAGTAGGCCCCGAATGTTGTTTCCTGAATGTAATGTTCCTGAATTTCATTAGTAAGCCTCACCATGTTGCACAACACTTCTCTTGTAGCACATACCACTGTGGTTTCTTCAGCATCTCCTCAATGCTCTCGCACTGGGTATATAATCCTGTGACATAATACACTGCTCTTCATTGTATCTTGTCTATCTGTTGTGTTAATCCAACCTAGCAAGGGTCCTGGATTAATGAACAATACTCAGAGTTGGTCAGACAAGTGCTTTATGAGCCACTTCTTTCATGAATAAATTACATTTGCTTTAGATTCTTCTTATGAAGCTCGTCCTGACATCTGCTTTTCCTAGTGTTTGTTTTATGCGATCATTCTATTTCAGGTCACTGTAGATGGTTACCCCTTGGTATTTTACGGTAATTATTGTTTTCAGTGGGTTGTCACCAATAGTGTAATCACAGAGCTGTCGACGTTCTTGCTTTGCATTAGCAGGCAATGGCGTGTTCACTGTTTTCTGGGATGTTCAAGGTATGGTGCATTTGGAATTCATGCCTGGAAGGCATAATCATAAACTCTGCAAGGTACTGTGAGACCTTCCGAAAACCGAGAGCATAAATTCAGAGAGTTCATCTGTGCATGGCACATCTTCTTTTTCAGCATGACAATGCCAAACCATACAGAACCACTGTAATATCTGCAACAATCCAATGCCTTGAGTTCACTGTCACTGATCATCCTCCATACAAACCTGACTTGGCCCCATCCAATTTTCATCTGTTTCCAAAACTTAAAGAATACCTTCACTTTCATAGTGATGAAGTGCAAGCAAAGACTCCATCAACAAAGTCAAAAATTCTACAGTGATGATCTACAAACTTACCTCTCATTGGCAGACGTGCATTGATCGCTAGGGTGACCTTGTTGAGGAATAAATATGTACAGATGAGGAAAAGATGTAGAATGCTAATGACGTTTTATTTAAAAAACTTTAAGAGTTTTCACAGAAAAATTCGAGGGCTTTACTTTTCGGCACACCTTCGTACGTACAAAAAAACTGTAACCAACTTTATAATTCGTAATATCCAGACCAATAATCGTCAGTACCATTCTATCTATACCTAAAACAAATGCGATCTTTTTGTACCTGCCTCCGAAACAAGTCATTCTATCATGCGATTGGCTGCAACAAACAGAAACAAATTCCCAATTTAATGAGTTTAAAGGCCCCACACATGAGTGACTGATCGTAGTGGTCCACCATGTGTGTTGGCACTGCAGTCGGGCACTTTCCTTGACTCCGCCACACATCAGAAATTTGTCTAATGATTTCAAACAGTATTAAAAACGCCACAGCGTCGAGAAGTTCTGCTATGGAAAAGAATCTGGAATGTTTAGTAGTAATTTTAGTTGATACACCAAACAATTCTTTAAACTTGTTTTGAAACGCTTTTACTGGGAACTGCATATTATTTTATTTAATATACTATAGTTTTCACTGACACAAAGTGGGTTGCATACAATTTTCTAATGTGCTAGTACAAGTCGCTTTACGTTTATTAGTCATCAATTCCTTTTTTATTCATTTGTCTTATACTTTAAATTCAAGTAGGCCTAGTTACAGTACACATATTGTTTTATAGTCTCGATGTGCCTGTAGAAATGTTGTCAATAGCAGGATTGATGAATACCATAACCTTTGTTGTAAACTATAGGGGTGGGGGGGGGGAGAGTCAGTCCATGCACAAAATTACACAGCACCGGTACCAATATATGCCAAAAACTCGAATACAAAGGTACACTTTTGAAGCGATCATATCTATTGATCACAGAGAGAATGGGACAAGTGTTTTGGATAGTCCTTGGCCTAGTGATCATTTGTATTCATATCGGAAGAATGGTCATCTATGGGTTTCCTACAGTAAACGGACAAAATTTAAATGGTAGGCACTCCCTCCAGCTCAGGCAAATTGACAAAACCGGTTGGTTCTTTTGCATTATGTGAGTCTAGGATGAGTCCCATCACTTTGACGATGCATGACTGGTAACATTGCTTTATCTGTTACGTTTTTCGCGCCACACTGCTATACTTCATTCTAGCTTCTGTAGTGGTTGTTCAGTGAGTATGCATTGTCGGAATTCATTTGTTTGATTCAGCGGTATTGATTGCTGTGTCGTAAATTTTACTAGGGTTTGTGTGTATGTACCCACAATTACATAAGGTAAGTGCAAAAGCAGGAACTATTTCAAGCAAAAATATTGGTTGTATATGTGTTAGTATGGTGTGCATAATATGTGTCGACAAGTATTTGAATTTTTACTTTATATTATTTTAGATGAGTATTCAGCATGGAGACGAACCCGATTTTTAAGAAAAGCTTATGAAAATGCTTGAAGAAGAAATAGATGAAAACAGATCTGACAGTGATTCTAGTTCCAGCCAAGAAATTCATAATGTAGAGATTGATGAAATAGCAATGACATATTCTTATCGTGAAGATATCCTAGAGCCAAATACTGACATGAATGGAAGCAGTCCCGGAAGCAATCTTGTACTTGGACAAAAATGGATGGAAACAGAAGCAGCTTGAATCTGAAAATTCTAACAAATCCCCATCTGAAAGTGTAGACAATGACAGAGTTTCCTCACCATCAAGAAGAACAAATATTGTGTTGCCACCAAGAAAGGTTCTAAAAGGTAAGAACAATTACCGCTGTCTGCAGCTCGTAGTTTTGTGGTAGCGTTCTCGCTTCCCGCGTCGGGGTCCCGGGTTCGATTCCCGGCGGGGTCAGGGATTTTCTCTGCCTCGTGATGACTGGGTGTTGTGTGTCTTTCATCATCATTGACTCGCAAGTCGCCGAAGTGGCGTCAACTAAAAAGGACTTGCAATAAGGTGGCCTCTCGGCCAACAATGCCATACGATCATTTCATTTTTTTTTTCAATTACCGCTAGTCCACAATATCTGCCAGTCGTTCATGGTGTTACATGCCAAGCAGGAACATTATCCACTTCATTCAGGCGCCCAGTGGGCAGGCCAAGACAGTGAATATTACTCAGGAGATATTTTCTTTGTTTTTCATGGCTGAGCTGGTAAACACTATAATGGCTAGATAGGATAGCAATATACAAAACAACCAACACACACACACACACACACACACACACACACACACACACACACACACACACACACAAAGCCAAACCTGCATAGCAGATGTAAAAAAAACTCTTCTTGGAAACTTCGTAATAACAGCAGCTTTGAAAAACAATCATCTGTCTGTATGAGAAATGTTCAATACAGGTTTATGCTATTCTCTGTACAAACCCACAATGAGTATTGAACATTCGAATTTTTAGTCTCATGCTTGAGATCTGATGACGAAGAAACTCGTCAAGCTAGAAGAGAAAACTATTATTTCGCACCAATAGGCAAAATTTGGGAACATTTTGTTCATAACTGTAGAACCCGTTATAAAGGCAGGCCCATTTGTTACTGTAGACGAGCAACTGTTGGGTTTCTGTGGACGATGTTCTTTCCGCATGTATATCACAAGTAAACCAACTAAATATGGGATCAAAATAGTAATGGCCTATTACACAAAAACAGAGTACATGATCGACACGTCTCCTTATTTAGGGAAATGCACAGAGACTTATGGAATGCGCCCAGGCGAATTTTATGTAAAGGAAATGACCAAGATTCTTTGAGGGTCAAATAGGAACATCACAGTGAACAACTGGTTTACCTTAGTGAAACTGGCAGATGATCTTTTGAAGGATAAACTGTCACTGGTTGGCACTATTCGCTCCAACAGACCCGAAACATCGCCTGATCTACTGTCCACGAAAAACAGGAATGTAGATAGCTCTATGTTTTGCTCTGATAAAGAAAAAAAACCTGGTTTCATACAAAGCAACACCCAATAAAATGGTAGTCCTGCTGTCACCTGCTCACGATCAGTCCCCTATCAGTAAGAAACTACAATGCCACCACGTGCTGGACCAGACGTGTAGCACCTATTCATGTAGTTGGAACCCGTTATAAAGGCAGGCCCATTTGTTACTGTAGACGAGCAACTGTTGGGTTTCTGTGGACGATGTTCTTTCCGCATGTATATCACAAGTAAACCAACTAAATATGGGATCAAAATAGTAATGGCCTATTACACAAAAACAGAGTACATGATCGACACGTCTCCTTATTTAGGGAAATGCACAGAGACTTATGGAATGCGCCCAGGCGAATTTTATGTAAAGGAAATGACCAAGATTCTTTGAGGGTCAAATAGGAACATCACAGTGAACAACTGGTTTACCTTAGTGAAACTGGCAGATGATCTTTTGAAGGATAAACTGTCACTGGTTGGCACTATTCGCTCCAACAGACCCGAAACATCGCCTGATCTACTGTCCACGAAAAACAGGAATGTAGATAGCTCTATGTTTTGCTCTGATAAAGAAAAAAAACCTGGTTTCATACAAAGCAACACCCAATAAAATGGTAGTCCTGCTGTCACCTGCTCACGATCAGTCCCCTATCAGTAAGAAACTACAATGCCACCACGTGCTGGACCAGACGTGTAGCACCTATTCATGTAGTTGGAAAACCAGAAGAAGGCCACTATGTGTATTTTATGGCATCATAAATATTGGATGTGTGAATGTTTGGGTTATCCATACTCACAATAATAAGCACCAGAAAGCCAACACATTTCCAAGAAAATACGTTCTTACAGAGAATATCGTCGTGCTTGCTGCAAAGAACATCGAACGAATCTGCACAAACTGCTGTAATGAAACAAAAACTGTAAAAGTGCAAGAAAATACTTAAAAAGATGTATTTGTTTTGAATTATACTATTTTGTTATATCTTCATTTTATTGTTGTGTGTTTTTATGAAAATAATAAAAACTCGTAAAATTTACGAAGATTAGTGTTTATGTACTAGAAACAGGCTTTGTGATCTAGGATTATAAAAGCACCATTTGTTCTTTGGTGATTCCTGAGAAAACCACGAAAAACCATGGTTATTGGATACTAAAAGTACCAGTTGTGGAAATAGGCACTTCTATAATTTCTGTTCACGGCAAATCGACGAAATTTTTACACATGACTTTCACGGGAACCCTGAAACTTATTCGACATCATCATTCCGAATCCACAGTTTCAACATCACCATACTTTTGCACATAAAATATTCACGTAATATCATGTCTGAGGCGTAAATTTAGTTCTGACTGGTATACTGAACACATGACAAGGTTTCTGGGGTCATTACAAGGGCTCTGAGGTCATCAAACTATGATTTTAATCGCCATTTTTTCACCAATAAAACTTTGACACGCTGTCCCTGTGTAATGGTCATGAGGCGTAGTAGGGTAACATTTTCGAAAAACGTAATATGATGAATGTCCACACTCCTCTTGGAGCTTACTATCGGAAAAATAATTGACTAATGGTGAAGTTAACCACTGCTGCTTCCACCAGCGAGCGACTCATTAGTCCACAAAAGCAACAGCTTGAAAAGAAGCTAAATAAAGCAAGGAAAACACTGTTCATAGGGCCTCCAAATGCGTGGTTGGATTTCATACTCCTGGATATGTCACTGTTCAGGGACCAACGAATGCACCTGTCTCTTTAACCTAAAATGAAAACAGCCACAAGTTTAATAAACAAGTAGAGAGGGATCCGCGGTGCGATAATGTTCACCTCTTACACTGCTTTAATCTTTTCGCAAACTGAGTATATTGCAGAAAAAATATATGAAATATACTTTTACACTGTTAATAATGGATTATTGTTAAAGTAATATTTGTCAGAATCTAAGTAAGATGACCAGAATCACCTCGTCCGACAGTACCGTATTTACAAAGACTAATAGATCTCTTCACCATCAAACAAGTGACCTTTCGATCACCTATCGCTAATCGGAAGCTCACACAAATGTGAGTGGACTTGTACTTCGGAATGTTAGAATGGCTGGACAGCTATTTTCGTATAACACTATACAAGCTGAGATACGTCCACCATAAAGATCGTGAAGTAAGCTTCATCGAATTGATAAGCGACGTTTTTGATGTGTTGTAGTCGAGACACATCCAAGACCAGAAATCATGGTTACAACCTCAGAAGTCAAGAAAATTCCCTGAGGTGGTTCTAGAAATTTGCTCGAATATGTGAGTAGGAAAACAAACATTCCCGTTCCGTTTCAAAACGGATTCGTTATACCAATAAATGCAGTTTTTAGACATTTCACAGATGTGAAAAATGCTGGGACAATCTGCGTTGACTCTCAGACGAATTCAAGGTAGTCTCAAAAATTTCTTGTCTATAATTCGTGGCTTTATAATAATGTGACGCCCTCCGAGGTTTAAAATAGAACTCGCCTACCAGTGCTGACTGGCTGTGCAACAAATATACCTTAGTACCTACCACTGCACAGTACAAAGAGCAAACTTCTGCATAAGAAACAGTGAGCGAATTAGAGACCTCTATTTCTAATTAATTGTGCCACAAAGTGGCAGACATATCACGTCACGATACATCAAGTGAAAGCGATTTGTTTCGAGATAGTGATCTTAGTGATTAACGAGCTCCAGTAAAGATGTTACGGTGCCTTAAAATACTTGGCAGGATACATCGCATACAAGTGCAAAAACATCGAGAGTACATTAGGAATTACAACAGCAAAAAACCACGTAGACGCAAAACCAACAAGTAAACAAGACTCGGTAAGTGTAAATGTGGGTTTACGTCTCCATCATTTTAGTGGTCAGCTACAGTACCAGATTATGAAATAATATGAATGTCTTTTCATGGAGCAAATATTTCACGTTGCAAACCCGTGATGGAATCATTAGCAGCACTAATACAATCAAGACTTTCCGCAGTCGAAAAGAAATTCATTGATTTGTACATAAGAACGAAAACTCGTGAGGAAAAGGAATCTTTTCTGAACGGCGTCGTCTTCAACTTTGAATTAAATTTACCGCGTCAACATCAGGTAACTTTAGATATCTCTATCATAAAGTTGTCTAAATATGTTTGAACTAAAGTAGCTCGTAAAATATTCACAGTAGTCACGTTTTTAAGACGTATTTTATTTAATCGTATGGTGATTTTATACAATATACAGTTGATATAAGAGAAGTGATTTTATGCAATATACGCGTGATATAATGTCGTGTCCTGACACAAGTGGGAGAGGGAGAAAAGGGGTTACTGGTCACTCTGCGCTCCCGAACAGTACAGTGCAGAAGGCATAGGGACAATTCACAGTGAAGGCATTTGACTGTTTTCTTCTATCTGAGCCAACACTGGCACAGGCATTTACTAGAAATGTAGGTGGTGAGACTTGGTAGGGAACTCATTGTGGAGACTCTTGGACAAATTGGGTTTTGAAATAGTTTTTTATTCCAGGCAGGACTAACTAATCCACTGGAGGCTAGGGTTAGAAAAAGCATGAATAACACTGTTACAACAGAAGCCAGTGCAGAAGTGCCAGGAGTGGATGCTAACCACAGTAGCAAACACTAGCAGCATCTTAAGGCAACAACTTAGTTGCAAAACAAAACATACTGAATGTGACACTGTTCATTGAGGCACTCAAAGTGAGAGAGCAGACATACACAGAGCTGGACCGAGGCTGGAGTAGACGGACGCGGATTCGGCGCCCAGATCGTCTACTGAGAACTCCTCCAAAATGTGGAATCTATGGGTTTTTAAAGAGTCGCTTGGGGGCACTGTTTTTCTCACTTAAAACCACCCAGCCAATCCCGCAGGTCTCTGGCAGGCGCCTTCCAATCACGGTTTTAGTGAGGTCCCCTCTACTGCTCCTAAAGCAGGGATGTTAATGCAGTTGCACTAAGTAAGTCTGTATTTGGTATCAACATTGTTCAGCTGAAAGCTAAACGTAACTGCTCTGCCAAATAAGGCTTCCCACGTCATACGTCATTTAGCCTCGACCCTCGGGCTCCCCGGAGTAGGGACTGCTCAACGCATGGAACCCAGATTGGAATCCAGTTTCATGTGTAACAGATTTCTCTTAGCAAAAGGAACAATTTAGAAATACCAGGAGATAGTGAGCAAAATCTAAAGCTGTGGGAAGAAATTGCTGTCACTTGTTAACTCTCGCTCCAAGAAAGAAGGTCAACACTGTGCCAGCAATGAGAAGATGCCAGTTCAACGAACATCTAACAAATAGAACTTCAGTCCAAAAAGTGTCTTTGGTAAACCAACCCTGGCTGAAAAGTCGAATGTTGCTAGTGCTTTGGTGCAACCTGAAAGTGAAGTGTTGAGTGTACATGTTGGCTTTGATCACACATACTCTAAGAATTAAATTTATCTGTCCTACAGTTGTGTGTGCATGTTTGGGTATCATGGTTTATAGGCCTACTGGGGAAACTCGCCATGTAAAAAAATGAGTAACATATCATACTCGGTACCTCAGGATGATGTGGAAATCCGAGTGTACTTCATAAAGAAAATGTCTCTGTTTGTGTGTTTCTTTTGACTCATTTATCCTATTGCATATAGTTAACAAAATGTAACTGAAATATCTACTAAACTGTAACATTAATTGGACTATGTACATAGTCATTTCAAATGGTTTTGCTATTTTTCAAAGGTAAAGTATGAGTATTCACCAGAATCCTACAATACAAATGTTTTCCAGTTGACAACTGAATGAAGTCAAAGAGAAAAATTTGCTTGGACAAGCTGAAAATTGTTTATTCAGTTCCAGTTATTATTTTTTATATTAAAACAGTTTCCGAGAATCTATTTTGCTGACTTTCTTGGTCTAATTTTCTATATTTAACATGTCGGTTATGACGTGCTTGGTGATGGGTGTTTTGTCACCAGGCATATGGCATCAGGTGTGTGGCTTTTAGTGACAATACTGCAGTCGATGTGTTAACAGCTTTTCGGGACCTTGAGCATGAAGTATATGCATCTAGAAGTCTTGTTTAAAAAGTGCAGCCAAAATTCTAATGTCTGTCTGAGGAATTTTCCTTTAATGGAATGTTTTTCCCAAGTAATTCAGTTAATGTCTGGTAATTACTTAATGTGGTAAGTGCTATGAGGCCAACACCAGCCACAGCAGAGCTGTCTGCCATGGCTGCTGGCAACTTTGTGACATTTAAGGGATAATATACAAAAGTGGGCTGTGCAAGAAGTTCAAACTAGTTTTCTTTGGTTAAAGCAATTAAAATCAAACTTGTGAAGCATGTTGAAAATCACATACTCCTCACCATAATTTAAATGTTTACATTGAAATGGTTCTGACATGTGCATAATATATGGAAATGTTATATTTTATTGAAACCTTAAGAACCAAACCCATTGGTTGAATTAACATATGAGTAAACCCATCACAATAGCACTATGTTATGCATCAGTTAGCTGTAGTTACAGGATAAGTAAACATGTACAGTAAACGTTTCATACAAATTTTATTATAAAGCTTGCAAAGGTTATAGAAAAGATGGACAACAAGATTAACTTGTGTAGGCATCATCGTTAATACATTTTTACTTCAAGAAAGCTGAATCGGATAGTAATCTCAAGATGCCTTAAATTGCATGACACATCACCAATCAGGTATTTTCTGTTGGAGAAATAGTCTGGTTTTTCAGAATTTTTTCATTTGTTCTTGTGAAAAACCTTGTATCAAACATCTGTTTTTCTATTATTAATCCATTATTACATACATGTAGTTTTGGTGACTCAATGGCAGCCATCTTGAGGCTGTATGCAAACCACCAGATAAACATGTCTACATAGTTGGTCTCCATTGTGCAGGTCCCAGCAGTTTTTTATTAGATTCTGTGAATGTCTCCTTCAGTTCCATGTGGATGCCTCTGACATAAAAGTATTATGATAATTTTATTAAATGCTTTCTTGCTGTGTTGACCTATATCAATGGTGACATAAGAAAATTTTTACTGGATCAGGATTTGAACCCATCACTCCTGCTGTCAAGGCAGTTGCACTGACTGACTACTTCACCACCCAGACACAGTGCCCATTACGACTATGTGGATTACCTCAGCAAGTCTCCCATGTGACCCAAAATTCCATATGTCACTACTACTGCAGTAGTACCCTCACTACAGCAGTCCATCTCACTCGCCGTATCCATGAGATATTTCTGCAAGTGGCTCTGGGTGTATGAGTGCATCTGACCTGAAGAAAGTTCCCCAATGCCAAGCTAGGCTATGTATAGATACAATTGTATGCATGGTGACTGTTCTTTCGGCTCTCTGAAAGAATGAATACCATGCATATAATTGCAGAAATATAACTACTTGTCTTATGACTGAGGTGTCCACGTCAGTCTGAAGAAGTCCGTGGAATCTAGTAAAAAACCTGGTGGCACCTGCATAATGCAGACCAACTATGTGATATATTTATCTGGTGGTTTATGTATAGCCTTAAGGTTAATGGGATGCCAAAACTAGTTGCATATAGTAAAGCATTTATAAAAAGTAGAACAGCTGTTTGGTACCAGGTTTTTCACAAGAATTTGAAGCCAGCTGCAGTCCTATATCCCACCTCTGATGGATTCACAAAAAGAAGAAAAAATCATTCATTGCCTTAAGAATTTCTCCAAAAATATTACCCATTACATGGAGTGACCAGATGCTGCATTCAGAACAAGAATTTTGGAGACCTATGCAGGGCCAATGCCTGGTAAGTGCTAGATCAAAATATGACCTCTTCCAACACCTCTTCATTTTCTACCTTGTTTTCATTTTCTTCTTCTTCACCTAACTCTGAATTACTGTCATGTCTGCTATATAATCCGGATAACGGTCCAACTCAGTGTTGTAGCTGGTTACTTTCTGTAGAAGAGGGCAAAAGGAAGACAGAAGTCCTAAATTTTGCATAAGAACTCGTTCACACAGGGTGATCATACAGACACACTTGATTTTGCCCATCACACAGACTGGCATGTGATTGAACTTGAACGTGGCATCAGAGCTCACTCCCCAAAATTTACAAGAATTAGGGGACTTGTCTGCACAGATGTGGTGCCAACTCCCTCCAGCGACGTATCAAGGCTTCTTTGATTCCGTGCAAAAACACATCGTAACTGTTATCTGTGCCGAAGATAGACATACCGGCTATTAGGTAGATGGTCAAAAGGTTCTGGTTAATCAGTGTGTGTAGCTGTACTTAGTCAAGGATAGACTGTAGCCATTCATCGAATTGATCACTTATTTTCATTTCTTTATGAGAATATAACATCGTTTCAATCTATAGGAACAGGAAACAGTTCGCTAGAGAAATCCCACAAGCAGTATGGTGGGGTCAGTCTGGCCCCAAACTTACCTGCTCTGAACACAACCACTTGGTTTTACAGTTCAGAGTGCAAAGTATGCACACCTAAAGCACTACAATTTTGCAAGTATTCAATCTAAACATAAACAAAATTCCCTGGCATCCGTATTAACCCACCACACTGGTTATCGGTTAGATAGGCTATGCCAGATGACTTGGCAGACATTTGTAAAAGAAAGAAATGAAGGTAGTTAACTGAGGTGATGGAAAAAAAGAGGCAAGTGAAAGGAAAGAGTAAGTATCATTGAAGTAAAGATGCACTTGAAAATTGCATAAAGGAATCAAATTTTGTGAATTAATTGGAAAATATTTCAAAATCTTGCAGCTTACAGAAACAACTAACTTTCAGGTTATTTAAATATTACTATTTGCCTGAATAAACACTTGCATAATATTGTACATACATTTTCAATAAAAAAAGTTTTGGTTGCCAGCAGCTTTTCAAGAAGTAATGTATCTTATACAAATTTATCCCACCAAATACAGTAATAAATTGTAAAGTGAAAGAGTTAAAATGATTGTTTCGATAGTTTTCTGTAAAGTGATCGGAATAATGGTGGTAACCCATTCTACAGAAATTCTGGAAGTGCTTCTTAGTATTTCAGCAGGTTATGTGGTTTAATGTTTTATGTACTTTTAAATTATTCATAATTTAAGTGAACACACTGAAAACAGAAAAAAATCTAATAATTCAATTAAAAATAAATACAAGCTGAAACACTAGCAGAACCATGAAGCAAAAGATAAAGATTGAATATCCATGTACAATGTACCATTATATCTGTAAAGGAGGTTACTTTTATTTTTAAAATAAATGCAAAAGGAAATAGTGTGCAAGGATTAAATAATTACGGGTGAATCACCAGGAAATGTTAAGCAAACAACAGTATATGTTTTATCCACTTTTGATGACTAATTGGTAATGCATTTCAGACATTGCCCATCATCAGAATATCTGTCCAGAAACATCACAAAATATGTATGACACATTAAGCATACTTAGATTCATAGAAAAATAAGTTAACATACCAGAGAAAAAAAACTTTACTTCAGAGTATCATGCCAAGTGTTATCTATCATAACTTCGGAGCTCTCAACTCGCAGCATTCTGCCATCACATAATTAGCTGTTATAACATACCACTAATTGACTTGGTTGTAGAAGTGCTGAGTTCATTTGTCATATTTTGACAGATAATTAACAAAAATCAACTGAAAAACCATAAAAACAGTACATCATGCTAAATAATTTTTTATTCCTTTAGGAAAACTAATAATCACAATCGAGAGTGCAAAGATCGCATTGGAACAAAAGTACAGTATTAATACAGGTGGTATGGGCAAGAGACGGAGGGAAGGGAAGGGACAAGGGGGATGTGGTGAGAGGCTTCCAAATTAATCTCAGCTTATGTAAATGAGAACCAGCAATCTCTGGTATTAATAAATTTAAAATAGGGAATAGAGGCTTACTGTAAGTCTATTAGGTATTGCGCATACACATAATAAGTTGAAGGTGAAATTTCTTTAAAGTGCATAAACAGGTTATTAAATTATTCCAGCACTTAGATAAGAACACACAATATATTCAATATAATGTTATTCGAGTGGGGAGAAGCCATCTGCCTCTGTCAAACAGTAGTAAGTCACATATTTAGCTTTTTTTGTTTGTTTTCATAGTGTAATTCTTAAGTTAGGAATGGTAGGATGGATAGGGTATGTGTTGGACACAATAGTAGCTGGCTGCAGTTCATGATTGGCTGAAGGTGCTTTTAACTATGGTCTGCTGTATTCAGGTGTAATGGTGGCGGAGAAACTGGTGCATTGCTTGGAACAGCTCAGGTATCATTTGTTTCACCATAGGCTCTGCTGTTGAGGCACCTTCTAGTGTATCTGATGTGGTGGGTCTGCCCTGACCATAGGGTGAGTGGCAGTCGGTAATACATTTGCATCACTTGAGGCAAAGGATCAACATTGAGATAGATCATTGGGTCGGGGGGAGTGGACTGCACATGGTAAAGTGAGCATTCATGATGAAGGAAAGATGTAAGCAGAACACAGATTAAAGGGTCAGTGGAAGGAGGGTTGGGGGATGGAGGTGTACAAAATAAGAGCAGAAGAGAGGAATATCTTTGATTGTGGAACTACACTCCAGAAAATACCCTCTATGTTTTGATGGCTATCAATGTCAACACTAATAGGTAAATTTGGATATCATCTTATAATGATTGATATTGGCAGTCATTAGGTGTAGTATGATGGTCTTTGTGATACTAGTCTGTTGTGTGATTTTGGAATCAGCTGAAGGCATTTTTCCTTCTACACTTGTTTTGATATATATATATAGGGAAACATTCCACATGGGAAAAATATATCTAAAAACAAAGATGATGTGACTTACCGAACGAAAGTGCTGGCAGGTCAATAGACACACAAACAAACCCAAACGTACACACAAAATTCTAGCTTTTGCAACCAACGATTGCTTCATCAGGAAAGAGGGAAGGAGAGGGAAAGACGAAAGGATGTGGGTTTTAAGGGAGAGGGTAAGGAGTCATTCCAATCCCGGGAGCGGAAAGACTTACCTTAGGGGGAAAAAAGAACAGGTACGTATAAAAAAACACAAACACACACACAGACACATTTGTAAACGCAAAGAGTTTGGGCAGAGATGTCAGTCGAGGCGGAAGTACATAGGCAAAGACGTTGTTGAATGACAGGTGAGGTATGAGCGGCGGCAAATTGAAATTAGTGGTGATTGAGGCCTGGCGGATAACGAGAAGAGAGGATATAATGAAGGGCAAGTTCCCATCTCCGGAGTTCTGACAGGTTGGTGTTAGTGGGAAGTATCCAGATAACCCGGATGGTGTAACACTGTGCCAAGATGTGCTGGCCGTGCACCACGGCATGTTTAGCCACAGGGTGATCCTCATTACCAACAAACACTGTCTGCTTGTGTCCATTCATGCGAACGGACAGTTTGTTGCTGGTCATTCCCACATAGAAAGCTTCACAGTGTAGGCAGGTCAGTTGGTAAATCACGTGGGTGCTTTCACACGTGGCTCTGCCTTTGATCGTGTACACCTTCCGGGTTACAGGACTGGAGTAGGTGGTGGTGGGAGGGTGCATGGGACAGGTTTTACACTGGAGGCGGTTACAAGGGTAGGAGCCAGAGGATAGGGAAGGTGGTTTGGGGATTTCATAGGGATGAACTAAGAGGTTACGAAGGTTAGGTGAACGGCGGAAAGACACTCTTGGTGGAGTGGGGAGGATTTCATGATTTGCATAGTCTGTTTGCACCATATATATATATATATATATATATATATATATATATATATATATATATATATATATATGAAACAAAAAAACAAAGATGATGTGACTTACCAAACGAAAGCGCTGGCAGGTCGAAAGACACACAAACATACACACAAAATTCAAGCTTTCGCAAGAAACTGTTGCCTCATCAGTTTGTTGTGAAAGCTTAAATTTTGTGTGTATGTTTGTGTGTCTTTCGACCTGCCAGTGCTTTCGTTTGGTGAGTCACATCATCTTTGTTTTTTGATATATTTTTCCCACGTGGAATGTTTCCCTCTATTACATATATATATAAAACAATGTTTTTTATCCTCATGATTATTATTGAATTGTGTGGGTTTGTATATTCAGCAAAGCATGATATTGTTTAGAATGTTTGAATTCTTTGCAGTATTAGGCATGTAATATATGTATTGGCTATCTATGCAAATTCCCAGTTGGAAGTAAGTTTGCTATTAATTCAGATAGAACACTACTGTATAAATTGGGATCGTGCCTATGACATGTAGTCCATAGTCTTGTCATAATGCTGTGACATAATCTCTTCTGGATTTGTATTTATTACGACTCAAAACCTCCCCCCTGCCACCACCATTTAGTCACTATTTATTTAACTTATACCCTTGACCATACCTCCTCATCTTCCCACTGCTCTTTCACAATCCCCCCCTCCCTCCAAACAAACATTCTGTATATGAAATTAGGTCAATTCTGTTGAAGAAATCATCAGCCAAGTCATGAGGACAAAGACACAGCATGGCTTCCAATCTGTGGTGCAATGGGTAAGGTAGAGTGTAAACAGGCAAGGAAACAGATGAGTCTTTCTGTCACCAAGGAAAATTAAAGAAAGGTTGTGACCTGACAAACATACTCTCAGGCTCAGTGTACCAGGGATTTATAATATTCCTTGTGAGTATGGTATCAGTTATGTGGGACAGCCTATACAAACTACTGCTAATTGCTGTGTTGATCATCATCTCAAGCATGAAAAAATGAAAATCAGCAGTTTCCGAGAAATGTTTAGTGAGTAAATGCAAGAAAGCCTTTAAGCAGATGAGGATCTGGCCCATATTTCTAGCTTTTGGGTCTCTATAATTACGGAAGTAGCTGAAATTAGACTGTATGATCACAACAATACTCTCACTGGCTAGGTAATTATCAGTTTGTTTATTTGCTATCTTCTAATACAAGAACAGACCACATGTTGAACACGAGGCAGTATATATGAATATAACACAAGAGTTTCACACAATTTCAAATTAATTAGTATAATTAAGCAATGCATGGAAGCATGCACGTCAGAAAGAAAAATTGCAGAGAAAAACTTCACATAGTTCATCACCTATTACAAGTGATGGCACTGCAAGCTATGCTGGACAGCTTGCAAAAATGTGACGTATGGATGCAGAGGGTGTTGCTTTGGCATATGCTTTCTCCATGATGTAATTTAGCCAACTGCATTGTGTCCACTGGGCATAAGTGTGAACCTCATTAATTTTATAACAGTCAGACTTGGCCACTGACAATAGTGATGGAGGCAGTAATCAAAAGCATGGGATTCAATTCAGATTTAATGTTGAATCTTATGAGAGAACTTTTTATCCTTGTGAGTAAGATTATTGTGTAAAAGTGATAGTTTGACATCTTACAGAAGCCTCCTCATTGTCCTTGAGCTTTACACTCTCATGTCAATATATTAACCCCCTAATTTTATTTAGTGTTCGTAAGAAGTGTGAATTTAGGATTATTTGTGAAATTAAATGCCATAATACTTGCATAGTCTGTTTCTCTGCATGGGATTCAGAATAGAAATTTAGATTGTGGTGCAAAATCAGAATTTTATCCGTGATGGATGGTGCTGATCTCCATGACTGTTCCTTTAGGTCTAACAGGTTGCTGGCCATTTTCTAATACAAGAACAGACCACATGTTGCACATGAGGCAGTATATATGAATATAACACAATATTTTCACACAATTTCAAATTAATTAGTATAATTAAGCAATGCATGGAAGCATGCATGTCAGAAAGAAAATTAATCTAATTCCTCATGCAGCATTGTTTATCACAATGCCATATGAACATAACCCAGATTCTGAAAAACTAGACAAGGTGTAGGAAGACTCAGTTCGAGCATAACAGTAACATATAGTTCCTTGTTTACACGACGACGACCAAAATTGAAGCATAACACATACTTTGCCAGGAGCACAATTTGGGACACCCCCCTGGAAATCTATTCTATGGACTGCTCTATAATGTTGTCCGAGGCCTAGGTTAGATGAAGGGTGATAATTTCGTTAGTTGTGGAACTCGTAAAGATTGAGTGCGGGATAATTGTGTTGACAAACGGACATATGACATTGCCTAATATTTACGTTTGCGTTATATTTGAAGGTAAATATTTATCGCACTACTCGCAATAAAACCTAAAAGAACAAGGTAAAATCGGAAAATATAGTTAATGAATAAGCATTCAAAGAATATTTTGATACATATGAACAATATCATACATAAACTGCAGAAAATGCAAGGAATATGTATGTAACTTTTACATATATTTGGTCCGCATTTGCCACAGCTGCAACAGGGTTAGTCTGTCACCGCATTAACGATTATTCGCATTCGAATCAGGTTTTAGCATTTAATTCCCATAAGTTAAGCTTCATTGAATAATCTGGACTTATTTGATGTTCCAAAATGACAGCTGTGGGCAATCTACATGTAATTTTTAAACAACAGGTGAGCGACGTCGCTAATGTCATAAATATAATCTATGGTCGAAGACTCAAACACAGAGTAAATATCTCTGGAGTGAGCATTCACATATCTGTGGAGTGAGCATTCACATGCGCAGAACAAATTTTGTGTTGTCAACATACATTGCTGGCCTGGTCACTTGTTCTCGCGACGTCGTGTGTCAGGTTCGTTTGAGCAGTTACCAGAAAGCGCCAGACAACAGGCTGTACTGCGCATGCGCAGCTACGACGACCAGCCTGTGCTCATACGCTTTTCGTTGTACTTCTGGTGGGGCATCACGTGACCATGTGTAGCCGTGCGGCATGTTGTTGAGAGAACATACTGAATTGTACTTAGAGCAATTGTTTTATCACATCCCACACAGATAAAGGATGCAAATACGGAAGCAGTTCTTGGCAAAATATCATTTCAAAATTAGACTCCACAGCTCGAAGTACCATAAAATTTTGCTAAGGGGTGACTTTGACAGATTTTTTTTGAATTTGTACTCTGCAGTATTGTTATGTAGCATTTCCAACAGGTTTACATCTACACAGCACTGCAAAAAACTAGTAGGATGGAATACAAATGTCTTGAAATAAAAAAAGACAGTTTCTTGTGTAGCTACACCGGAATAAAGGATAATAAATTTCATGACTATTTCAAAATGTGAAAAAATTAACATGGTTGTCTGTGAGGCAAAGAAACTGTACAACTGACAGTTTATATTCTACTCTAGGAATAAATATGAAGCCACGTGGGGAGTTAAAACCATAAAACACGGTATGCTGCCAGCCTAAATTTAGCATAGAATGGCATTCTATAAATTTAAGACGTAAACACAAATTAAGAAATAACTTCAGGCCTAGAGGAAGTACTAGACAAGTACCTTGTGAACGAAAAACACTTTCACAGAAGGCATATTTGTAAAATTCTGCTACAGCTGTCATTATATTTGAAACAAAATATTTGGTTCAAAACTACTGACCAGATTTGCCTGTCTAGTCAGCTTCAAGTCAATGTTTACGTATGTTCGTACGTATATGGCATTAAGAGATCTTACAGTGTCATAAAAGGACATCCGAGACTACTCCAGCAGCATCGGAATTTCATAAACCATACTAGGATGCTTCATTCCGTTCTAATTGCACATTTCAATGTCCAGATGCACTCTGAAGTACCTGATATTCAGCTTTTCATGTGGTTTTCGTGATACCAATTTTCTTGGAGGTCCAGTACTGTATTCTCATGTTTGCTTCTTTATGGTATAACGTCATTCGTCCCAGAAAATGAAAATTTGCACTTTAAATTGAACGAGGTTGAAAGTAGCCAATAGTGCAGAATGAAACACTTCATTTCAAATAAACTAACTGCCTTGGCGGAAAAAAAATTAACTGAAGTAAAGTTCTCTATAAAACAGACAGAATTAGTTTCATTAAGACATTAATGGTTGATTGCTAATAACGTGGTAATAATACAGGGTGTTGCAAAAATGTACGGCCAAACTTTCAGGAAACATTCCTCACACACAAAGAAAGAAAATATGTTATGTGGACATGTGTCCGGAAACGCTTTCTTTCCATGTTAGAGCTAATTTTATTACTTCTCTTCAAATCACATTAATCACGGAATGGAAACACACAGCAACAGAACGTACCAGCGTGACTTCAAACACTTTGTTACAGGAAATGTTCAAAATGTCCTCCGTTAGAGAGGATACATGCATCCACCCTCCGTCGCATGGAATACCTGATGCAGCCCTGGAGAATGGAGTATTGTATCACAGCCATCCACAATACGAGCACGAAGAGTCTCTACATTTGGTACCGGGGTTGTGTAGACAAGAGCTTTCAAATGCCCCCATAAATGTAAGTCAAGAGGGTTGAGGTCAGGAGAGCGTGGAGGCCATGGAATTGGTCCGCCTCTACCAATCCATCGGTCACCGAATCTGTTGTTGAGAAGCGTACGAACACTTCGACTGAAATGTGCCGGAGCTCCATCGTGCATGAACCACATGTTGTGTCGTACTTGTAAAGGCACATGTTCTAGCAGCACAGGTAGAGTATCCCGTATGAAATCATGATAATGTGCACCATTGAGCGTAGGTGGAAGAACATGGGGCCAAATCAAGACATCACCAACAATGCCTGCCCAAACGTTCACAGAAAATCTGAGTTGATGACGTGATTGCACAATTGCGTGCGGATTCTCGTCAGCCCACACATGTTGATTGTGAAAAATTATAATTTGATCACGTTGGAATGAAGCCTCATCCGTAAATAGAACATTTGCACTGAAATGAGGATTGACACATTGTTGGATGAACCATTCGCAGAAGTGTACCCGTGGAGGCCAATGAGCTGCTGATAGTGCCTGCACACGCTGTACATGGTACGGAAACAACTGGTTCTCCCGTAGCACTCTCCATACAGTGACGTGGTCAACGTTACCTTGTACAGCAGCAACTTCTCTGACGCCTACATTAGGGTTATCGTCAACTGCACGTACAATAGCCTCGTCCATTGCAGGTGTCCTCGTCGTTCTAGATCTTCCCCAGTCGCGAGTCATAGGCTGGAATGTCCCTAAGACGCCGATCAATTGCTTCGAACGTCTTCCTGTCAGGACACCTTCTTTCTGGAAATCTGTCTCGATACAAACGTACTGCGCCATGGCTATTGCCCCGTGCTAATCCATACATCAAATGGGCATCTGCAAACTCCGCATTTGCAAACATTGCACTGACTGCAAAACCACGTTCGTGATGTACACTAATCTGTTGATGCTACGTACTGATGTGCTTGATGCTAGTACTGTAGAGCAATGAGTCGCATGTCAACACAAGCACCGAAGCCAACATTACCTTCCTTCAATTGGGCCAACTGGCGGTGAATCGAGGAAGTACAGTACATACTGACGAAACTAAAATGAGCTCTTACATGGAAATTAAGCGTTTCCAGACACATGTCCACATAACATCTTTTCTTTATTTGCGTGTTAGGGATGTTTCTTAAAAGTTTGGCCGTCCCTTTTTGTAACACCCTGTATATAAATTCAGAAAATTGAAACTACTAACTTATTTTGGTCTTTCATGGTTATGAGAATGTATATTAATTCACTTGATGGCTCCTGGCCACAGAAATCTGTTTTGTTTTCATTTGACGTGAGAGCTGCAAACGAAGACACGAAACATATACACGGAACAGGGGTCACGTGAGGAAGGACCCCCACTATAACTCAGCTTGCTCTGCCCGCGCGCGAATCTGGCAGCTTGGGCGCGCCAGAAAAATTTTTCCGGGTAGCTTCTGGCTACTTGCTGCTACTGCTCATACAGCAAACAGCCACGCTTCAAGTAGCCAGAAGCGGCAGGAAGGCACTGCTCATACGCGAATTCAGCTCTGCGCATGCGCAAGAGCACGCTGGCAACTGCTCATACGAACCTGTGTCCGTATAGCGCCCAGTATATTTCGAATGTCACTACATACCTTTTCGTACGTGTCGTGGATTATTTATATATGTTGCGCAGACATTTTAACAGTATCCATTTGATACCGGGAATAAACCAGCTACATAACTTTTAAGGGCAAGTGATATTGCATTCTGCTTCTTTGCGATAGGTGTTACAGTTAAGTTTTGGTAGTTTTCGGTATGATACGACACTTTATAGTATTACAGAGCCTGACGTACATTTTTGCAGTGATAGTCTTGCAAAACGACTTGACAGTACGCTAGTACTTTTGCAAGTGTCTGTAAAACACCGAATTTGTCACACATTAGCGATTATATCCCTGCTAATTCGTCCTTTTTTTCTGCTATTTCTGCGTATTTATTTTCTCATTTTTGCGACCTAAAGCACAATTTTTCTTACTGGTGACACTTTGAAGTGTTTATTTAACGCATTTTACGTACTTGCTCCCAGTTCATTAAATAAATAGAAGACTGAGTAAGAAGGGGGGGAAAAGGCGATCGGAGAATAAATGTACTGTAAAGCAAATACAGTTGGTCATGTAACAGTCAACCCATATCACCATTAAGGGAAGTGGAATGTGACACAAATGAAAGTGTTTGGGGACATGTTTACTAATATTTTACGCTTCTTAATCAAATGGTGAAGAAAATACATTGAAGGCAAAATACACCAAAGAAGATGAATGTGTACTTTGATTAGCTACACTATTATGTTTTTTATTTGATTTGTGTAGAAAATGTATTTAAGGTGAACGCAGAAATTGGTAGTAGGTCCTGTGGAAAATTAAAAATAGTTGGTATAGCATCTACCTTCAGCCACACACGTCCAAATTTTTCTCTGTCTAAACATTCCTCTTCAATGTTTTGAACATACTTTGGAATATTTTGTGGGGACAAAATTACTCTTCCTCATTTTCTGGAGCCACATCTTTTCTCGTTGTTCATCCTTAGGGAAACTAAAATATAAATCACACATAATCATTCTCCATGTCCTAGACACACTCAACAGGGTCTCCTACTGTAACTTTATAGTAAACAAAAAGGTTTGGACACACATTATATGAAGACAATTACAGACTCCCACTCTATTGAATTTATCTGTCTCCTGTCTTTCAAATCTATAAATATATAAACGACAAGTCACTGATAAATGCATGGAGGATAGTATTTGCCGAAACAACTAACCATTCCCTTTCCTGCTCCACTAGCAAATTTACGAGAGGAAGCGATTGTTTGTAAGCTTTTGTACGAGCCGTAATATCTATTATATAGTCATAAAATCGTACAAAAATAGGTCTGCAGAATCAAGCCCTTAATTATAATGCGTCCCGAAATTTTTAAACATAGTACCCGTGAAAAGTTACTATCCTTCCTTTTATATATTTTTCTTTGCATCCGTAGCAACAACAGTAATTCACCATCGCTATTACACTGTCAACAAACGGTGAAAACACAACAAAAACTCTCGATAAATAAACTTCAAACTCTGCGGAAAGCACACATGCACACCAAAGTCCGAAAACCCACGACTATCCTGGTTTAATGTTGACAACATGCGCAGAACGCAATGCTCACTTCAGAGATATTTACTCTTCAAACAGTGCGGTTTGAATGAACAAAACATTAAACGTCTTAAGTTTATAAATGAAAATACCAAAAGCTATAAGCATGCAATGAAGGTAACGTAAACCACATTAAAGATCCCTCCAAAACGTGTTTTAGTACGATTTGTTGTAGTGAACTGTGATGTGGGATAAAACTAGGCTACCTGTAGTTTTTACCTTGGAGTTAGCATTTGATGTTATTTAGTAGTTGATTGTGAAACATAAAGAAGATACAGTATATAAATGTTAAGAGTGTAACATTGTGGTGACAGACTAATATGAGGCGTAGCCTGAGGTCTAGATTAGTTCCGATCAATAAATGTCGCAGCCTTCCCTACTATGGAAACCACAAGCCACACCTGCTCTGGATATTAATGAATGTTGTGATCAGCTCTATTTCCGCTTACCATTGCCTTTCAAATATTTCAAAAACTAATTCTTTTGAATAATCTTCAAACCCCATCAATAAGACGCAAAAAGTGGACTGAAACGAGATGTGAAAAATTATTTACAGTATGAGATTTCTATTAGCAAGTGCACGACTGCACCAGTGACAACATGTCGCTGACCAGTTGGAGCGTACTCGCCAGAATAGCCGACCTTTTCAGTCTATGTGATTTCTCATACTTAAAGTTCCACCAATAATTGTGCATGAAACAAGCTGGGGGTCAAGAAAAAGAAAAGAACACTGTTTTGATATGTGCCTCCCAGCTCGCTATATTGATGCAGCTCAGGACATTGGTACTATTTCCAACTCTTCTGCCAGCTGCCACCCAGTTAACATGACACTCCAAGAAACAAAAATCACTTATTATTTGAATAAGTCTGAATACCAAAGATCAGTCTGATCACAACCCACCCTCTTTCCGATCTAGACTTGACTCAAATAAAAATTAAATCTTAGAGTGAAACCCAACAGAAACAATGAGATGGTAGTGTTGGCAAGGAATGCCAGTTAAATACAGACTTTTCATTAAGTAGCAACAACTTATTCCATTCAAGGCCAGAATAGCCCAAGCTATTGCCACTATATTACACTGAGACAAAGTTTCTTCACCCAAAATGAAATGATGATATGGTGTAAATAATAATACTCAGAATGTTAAACAGATGACTAGTGTCATGAACAAGCATCAGCAAACAAACTAGTTACTCCTTTAGCCAATCGAAGAAACTAGCTGTTGTTATTTAATAGCTTAATGTCAATTAATTAAAAACTTATTAAACAAAACTGTACACCAAATTGTATTTGAAACTAATTAGCCTCAAGGAATAGACAATCCCACAAACCAAACTAATCTCTTATGTGAAACAAATAACTGAGACATGCAACAACTTTATCTTACTTTTATTTCAGTTTTATACTCACAAGCTGACCTTTCTCAATTATCAGCTGTATCCACATGCACCAAAATACATTAGGTGTGGGACCAAATTAGAATTACTCATACAACAATGGTATACAATAATTGTCATTTCAGCACATCCCCTTTGCATACTGAAATTATCATATTTAAATATCAGGTGGTTATAATTAAAATGCTGCTAATTGCAAAGGTCCAGTGCATATTGTAATTATTGTATGTCAGCAAAACTTTGTACATATGCTATTGCATTACTGTGAAACCAAGTTACACTGGAAAAAATTAATTCCAATTTTGGCACCAGCTGCAAATCTGGCTCTGCTTGTATGACAATATGACATCCATACTGTCACCTGAAAATCCACAATGCGAGTGAACAGTATAGCTACCGAAAAGAGAAACTATGGGGCTGTTAGCGAAACTGCTTTATGTGAAAGGCAGCAATTGCAGTGTTGCATTGAGAGATCATTGATGACTGAAAGATCTGAGCAGAGGCCTCATATAGTTAAATGGTTTAAAGAAGATGCTACTGAAATTTGAAAACATGGGTAAGCTTGGTGTGGCACCTGGAAGAGGAAGTTATTGACAAGGTTGCTGTTGCTGTAAAAGACTACGTAACAAGCGCAGTGCTAAGACTTGTGCAGTGTCATAAGTATTATCCATCCCATGGTCAGCAGCACACAGAATTTCGTGGGTTATTTTACAATGATAACCTTACAAGATGCAGATGGTGCGGCAACTGGAACCTCATGATCCACAGTAATTTTCTGAATTTGCTCTTCGGTTTCTGGCATTGATCAAATTTGATGATTTGTGGTCGGGCAATAGTCTACAGAGTGATGAGGCTGCAGTGAATACACAGAACTGCAGAATTTGGAATATTGTTAAACTGTGTATTGTGTACAAAGAGCCACTGCACTCACTGTGACAGTGTGGTGTGGATTCACAAGTAACTTTATTGTTAGCAGTCCATTCTTTGAAGAGGGTCTGTCAGGTGCACTGTGGCATCTGCATGTTATCAAGACCACCTTGTCCAACATGTGATTCCCACTTTGGAAGAGTGCAGCTATGTGGAAACCTCTGTTTTCATGCAAGTGAAATCAGCATTATATCTTTCTCACTTGTTTGATATTGTCTGTCTACATTCCATTCCTAATCCATTACATATGTAAATGTCTGTCTTGCATTCACAGTGCCAGATTTCCACCTGGTAGTCAAAATTGGAACTCTTTTCCCAGCATAAATCAGTTCCACATTAATGCATTGGTTTATCTACCAAATTTTGTTGCCATACAATAAATACAGCCCACACTGGACGTCTATGAGTAGCTGCACATTAATCATCCCCATCCAGTACTATGCAGCAATTACAGCTGCTGGGGCTTAATGAACAATGCTTTACTTCCTTAGTTTGTAGCTCATAATTTCAACTCCCACATTCAAAGAAAAATACATGTAAGTAACCCACCCAAATTTTTACATCTAACAATTCCATGTTCACACAACCCCTGCTCCCAACCCTTGCCCTTGCCTCATAGCTCATATCCCTGTAACATACCTAGATGCAAGACCTGTTCCATACATCCTCCCACAACTACCTACTCCAGTCCGGTCACAAACATCACCTGTCCTTTCGAAGATAGGGCTACCTATGAAACCAGTCATGTGATCTACACGCTAAGCTGCAACCACTGTGCTCCATTCTATGTGGGCACGACAACAAACAAGCTGTCTGCCCACATGAATAACCACCAACAAACTGTGGCCAAGAAACAGCTGGACCACCCAGCTGCTGAGCATGTTTCCCAACACAATATTCTTCATTTCAGTGTCTGATTCACAGGCTGGGCCATCTGCATCCTTCCTACCAGCACCAGCTTTTCTGAATTGTGCAGGTGGGAATTCTCCCTGCAATATATCTTATATTCGTGTAATCCTCGTGGCCCCACCTTCATTAGTCACTGTCCTCCACTCACCTATTCCCTTCCCTGTTCCCACTCTGGCACTACACAGCCTTCTATTCCACCAACACACTCACAGACTTTCTACTTCTCTCCTTTTCCACTCCTCCCCCCACCCCTCTCCCTCCTTGCACTCTACTCTGCTACTCTGTCTAACCTCCAGGTTGCACCTAGCTGCACTACCTGTACCCAAATACACTCCTGGAAATTGAAATAAGAACACCGTGAATTCATTGTCCCAGGAAGGGGAAACTTTATTGACACATTCCTGGGGTCAGATACATCACATGATCACACTGACAGAATCACAGGCACATAGACACAGGCAACAGAGCATGCCCAATGTCGGCACTAGTACAGTGTATATCCACCTTTCGCAGCAATGCAGGCTGCTATTCTCCCATGGAGACGATCGTAGAGATGCTGGATGTAGTCCTGTGGAACGGCTTGCCATGCCATTTCCACCTGGCGCCTCAGTTGGACCAGCGTTCGTGCTGGGCGCGCAGACCGCGTGAGACGACGCTTCATCCAGTCCCAAACATGCTCAATGGGGGACAGATCCGGAGATCTTGCTGGCCAGGGTAGTTGACTTACACCTTCTAGAGCACGTTGGGTGGCACGGGATACATGCGGACGTGCATTGTCCTGTTGGAACAGCAAGTTCCCTTGCCGGTCTAGGAATGGTAGAACGATGGGTTCGATGACGGTTTGGATGTACCGTGCACTATTCAGTGTCCCCTCGACGATCACCAGTGGTGTACGGCCAGTGTAGGAGATCGCTCCCCACACCATGATGCCGGGTGTTGACCCTGTGTGCCTCGGTCGTATGCAGTCCTGATTGTGGCGCTCACCTGCACGGCGCCAAACACGCATACGACCATCATTGGCACCAAGGAAGAAGCGACTCTCATCGCTGAAGACAACATGTCTCCATTCGTCCCTCCATTCACGCCTGTCGCGACACCACTGGAGGCGGGCTGCACGATGTTGGCGCGTGAGCGGAAGACGGCCTAACGGTGTGCGGGACCGTAGCCCAGCTTCATGGAGACGGTTGCGAATGGTCCTCGCCGATACCCCAGGAGCAACAGTGTCCCTAATTTGCTGGGAAGTGGCGGTGCGGTCCCCTACGGCACTGCGTAGGATCCTACGGTCTTGGCGTGCATCCGTGCGTCGCTGCGGTCTGGCCCCAGGTCGACGGGCACGTGCACCTTCCGCCGACCACTGGCGACAACATCGATGTACGGTGGAGACCTCACGCCCTACGTGTTGAGCAATTCGGCGGTACGTCCACCCGGCCTCCCGCATGCCCACTAACGCCCTCGCTCAAAGTCCGTCAACTGCACGTACGGTTCACGTCCACGCTGTCGCGGCATGCTACCAGTGTTAAAGACTGCGATGGAGCTCCGTATGCCACGGCAAACTGGTTGACACTGACGGCGGCGGTGCACAAATGCTGCGCAGCTAGCGCCATTCGACGGCCAACACCGTGGTTCCTGGTGTGTCCGCTGTGCCGTGCGTGTGATCATTGCTTGTACAGCCCTCTCGCAGTGTCCGGAGCAAGTATGGTGGGTCTGACACACCGGTGTCAATGTGTTCTTTTTTCCATTTCCAGGAGTGTATACACCCCCTCCAATATCCTTATGCTAAAGATACCATTTGAACATATATCACAGATTAACCCCCAAAACATACATGCATAAGACACCCCCCCCCCCCACCTCGAAAAAATCTTTAACCCAACCACCAGAAATTTAACCTCGTCACATACATCATCTCATTTCATGACCACATTTATTACAAGCAACTGTTATTTGCAGGGTTTTTCTTTTTCCCTCCTTAAAAATAACTCTCTAAAAAAACTTGTCACTACCATTCAATTAATACTTAATTTACTGCTACTTACATTCATTTGTTTCTCACTATTAATCAGTAATGAAAATTTGTCTCATTATTCTTACCATCTGCAATATTATTAAAATCACCAATCTCATTTGGATTAATCTCTTTACTATCCAATTAAAATCATTATCATTATAAACATCTGTTTTTCCCCAACAAAAATTTAAAATCTTTATCTACAACAAATATTTGTTACCATTCAACTGCTGAATACCATCAATAAATAAATGTGCCTGAATAATCTCTTCACTCATACAATTTGCAACATAATTTCACTTCGTTAGTACTCAATGTAATGTCCTCAGTATCCATCTATGTAGCATTATCTGCACATCAGAAACACCAACATACAAAACACCTGACATAAGAATCATTGCCTGCTTATAAATATCTTCAGCCACATTAACCACCTGCCTTCATACAATAACCTCAATAACTGGACCTGATACCTCTATGTATATCTCCAACCACCAAACCATTCATCACAGTCTCCTTCCCTGCTTAAAAATAACCTCAGTAACTGGAGCATGTAATTCTATGTATAACTACATATATAAAAAAGCATCAACACCATGCCGTATTGTTTCACACAAATAACCTTAACCTCATAACTATAACCTACATATCCATTTTATCACCGTCCAGCAAATAACTTCAGACACTGACCTTACTGTCAGCACACAAATAACATCAGCCTCCATTGGGTTGGATTTCATTTAATCTAAATCAATTCATTAATGCTGCTATTCACACATACATACATCTCATCACCGCACACACTTATCCTATCAGGTACCACAGTTGAATTCTGATTCTGACTTCCTTATTGTATATTATTAATCCAAATACACATTGTCTCTTAAACATTCACACGCTTACAATTCTACTCTCATCATCTTCAAATAAACCCCAGTATTAAAATAATGACCATACCTATTTGCCTTTGTACAAAAGAATCCCTTACTTAACTTCCCCTCATTACTCTGCCTATAATTATTCCATCTCCATTTCCTTTCTGATTCAATGCCAAAGTTAACACACCAAGATGCAACAAAAATTCAACTTTCAAAATAGTTCCAGCTGTTCCCTCTTATTCATTTTAAAATTACATAGCCTTCTCAGATGAGCAATTTTTCGTAATTCTTCATACCAAAATCCCCTCATTGTATGCCGTTCTCCCCCATACAATGGTCTCTACAGAGCTTCATTTTGAAACCTGATTTCTTTAGGCTGTCTTCACCCTACACACAAACATTTTCCAATATATTACAGAAGACAAAATTTGAACTGGACTTTTATTTTCCCTGGCTTGATCAGAACCCTCCAACAATTTTTACATCAACTTAATTTTTGTCTCCTCATTCGTACTGTGTGCAAAACAATACTTAGTTGCAGCCTGAGGACTTACTATATGGCATTTGTTTGCACCTGTGATGTTTTTACCATTGGGCGTCTGCATCACAGTCCAACCCACATTTGCAGAAACGCTGCACAATTTTAAATTCTGTGTCCTGCCCATCAAGATAACTTTGCTATTGTTTGCAACGAACTTTTCTTCATTAGAATTAAAGGTATGACACTCAGTTTTCCCCACAAATAAACTTTCTGCAGCTATGTGCTACGCACTGCAAACATCATTACCAAAAACATTTGACGTGGGAAACACTGCTTGACCATAATCTGTATCAAAGGAATATGTACTTCCCTGAACATCCTCCACTAGCTTCATGAGCTATTGGCTTCATATTATCAACATGACTCCCACTGATACAGATTGAATTTGTATAATGTAATACCACTACTGAATACATCTGATACAGGAATTACTTCCCGCTTATAATTAAATTCAACCATAGAACTGGAGCATGTGCCTTTTTATACCTAAGACCCACAAAAACACTCTACTGCCTACAAACAATTTTCACTGGCTTCCACAGAAGTAGAATCCATTGACTCTAAAACATTAGCACCACAACTCACATCTGATACACAAATCACAGCCTGCTCACAGTTAATCTGAACATTTTCAACATGCTCCCATAAATTTCTAGCTGAGTTTGCCACTCAACAATACAGATTTTGATTAATCATTGCCTGCCACGATCTTTTGATCCAACTCAGTCAGAACCTCCTCTGTCTTAATATTCCCAGCAACACGCTTTTACCCACTTGAATCTGTTTCCCCCTTCAGCTCAGTCCCAACTGTATCATTTTCTGATGGCAGCTGCTGTTCTACCTCATATGAATTCGAACTTAAATCCCCTGCTTTAGAACTTTACTCTTGTTTTTATCTTTGAAACTGCTCTCCAGTTTGCTCCCACAAATTTCCACTGTAATGCTCAGCATACCCAATTTTCTGCCCATACTCCTCACAGCAAATTTGAAAACAGTTTTTAATTCATATTCTAAATCTCCTATACAATTATGTAACTTACTCCCTATAGAATATTCCACGCTGTTCATCTGGTTCATTAATGCATGAAACATTTACATCATGCTCAGTTCCGTTACTTTTTCCTGCTTCTGTGAGCTCTCAGCCTCACTCCTACTATCCATAAACTCACAGTCACTGGGCGATATTTTAATTTCTTGCTCCACCTCTGCAGCTAACAAGCGAGCTGAAAATCATAATAATTAATGCACCTGCTGCAAACACTTTTGTTGTCACTGCGAAACTGCTGGGTGCTGATGTGCTGCGGTGAATTATGTCAGCAATGTATGGAGCAATGTGGTGTGTTATGCGGCTTGGTGGCAATCACAGCTGTAGCTCCTGGCTGGCTGGTTGGACTTGATGAATGTCACACATTACGATTCCTAGCTGCTGACTGTTCGGCACACAGCTGTGTGCTTGTACTGCTCAACAACATATTTCTTGCAAATCAATGCACTGGCTTCACTCACAAACCTGCACTGCCTGCCAAGTCAGTTCACAGAGGAAGTATCCTGGAAAGAGACCCCACATGCGTGCTGGCAGGGTAATATTTTTGGGAAATGTAAAATGATAATGTTCACACTGCTCTTCTTGCTCCTCGCTATAGAAAAAAATAAATGACTAATGGTGAAGTTAATCACTGTTGCTTCCACCACAGGTCGACTTGTGAGCCTCCACATGCATCAACACGAATAAAAGTTAAATAAAGCAAGGAAAACAGTGTTCATAGGGGCCTCATAATGAATGTTTGGATTTCGGACTATTGGGTACATCACTGTCCAGGACCCAACCAATGCATCCCTTGCATTAATCCAGAATTAAATCAGTCACAATTTTAACAAATATGCATGGAGGAATTTGGGGCAGAATCATGTACACTTCTCACACTGATTTAATCTTTTCACAAATTGAATTTATAGCAGACAAAACAAACAAAATACCCTTTGAAATTTTTCACAATATATTGTTATCAGCAAAATACTTTGCAGTGCAAGAAGCTCAGTATGGTGACCAGCTTCACATGTTTGCTTAATCTTTCAAACATCCATGAAAATTATTTAAGTGCTTCAGCACAATTCTAATATTACATGCAAATCATAATCAAAGCAAACTGCAGAACCACTCAAAGAAGTTTAGACTAAGTCACCCAATCTGAAATTATTCCGGGTCCTCACACTCTAAAGTGTTTTAATGTCGTGATTGACAAATGTGAATTATTTAAAAGTCCCAACCAACCAGACTCTGTGACGTGAATTTTTCCAAGTCAACACAGGTAAAATTATTCCAGAATTCCTCACATTCATCACATACAAAATTTTTAGAAGCCCACGACCAAATGCTTAGAAAATGTATCTGATATACACACAAGGCAACATCCAGCCAGATACATGTTCTATCTGTTTGTGAACTTAACTCCAACTATCTGAAGAAATCCAGCATAAAACTGGCAGATGTTACTTATACCCCGCACTGATACGAGTCAAACTCATTTATTTCGACTTCCAAAAGCAAACATGAACGATAAATTTAATGATATACAGGGTGGTCCATTGATAGTGACCGGGCCAAATATCTCACGAAATAACCATCAAACAAAAAAAAAAAAAAAAACTACAAAGAACAAAACTCGTCTAGCTTGGAGGGGGAAACCAGATGGCGCTATGATTGGCCTGCGAGGTGGCACTGCCATAGATCAAATGGATATCAACTGCGTTTTTAAAAAATAGGAACCCCCATTTTTTATTACATATTCGTGTAGTACGTAAAGAAATATGAATGTTTTAGTCGGACCACTTTTTTCGCTTTGTGATAGATGGCACTGTAATAGTGACAAATGTATAAGTACGTGGTATCATGTAACTTCCCGCCAGTGCGGATCGTATTTGCTTCGTGATACATTACCCATGTTAAAATGGACTGTTTACCAATTGTGGAAAAGGTCGATATCATGTTGATGTATGGCTGTTGTTGTGGTCTTCAGTCCAGAGACTGGTTTAATGCAGCTCTCCATGCTACTCTATCCTGTGCAAGCTGCTTCATCTCCCAGTACCTACTGCAACCTACATCCTTCTGAGCTATGTATGGCTATTTTGATCAAAATACCCAACGGACGTGTGCTATGTATGCTGCTCGGTATCCTGGATGACATCATCCAAGTGTCCGGACCGTCTGCCAGATAGTTACGTTATTTAAGGAAACAGGAAGTGTTCAGCCACATGTGAAACGTCAACCATGACCTGCAACAAATGATGATGACCAAGTAGGTGTTTTAGCTGCTGTCGCGGCTAATCCGCACATCAGTAGCAGACAAATTGCGCAGGAATCTGGAATCTCAAAAACGTCGGTGCTGAGAATGCTACACAACATTGATTGCACCCGTACCATATTTCTATGTACCAGGAATTGCATGGCGACTACTTTGAGCGTTCTCCCACTGGGCACAAGAGAAATTATGGGCCGATGACAGATTTTTTTTGCATGCGTTCTATTTAGTGACAAAGCGTCATTCACCAACAGCGGTAACGTAAACCGGCATAATATGCACTATTGGGCAACGGAAAATCCACGATGGCTGCGACAAGTGGAACATCAGCGACCTTGGCAGGTTAATGTATGGTGCAGCATTATGGGAGGAAGGATAATTGGTCCCCCATTTTATCGATGGCAATCTAGATGGTGCAATATATGCTGATTTCCCACGTAATGTTCTACCGATGTTACTACAAGATGTTTCACTGCATGACAGAATGGCGTTGTACTTCCAACATGATGGATGTCCAGCACATAGCTCACGTGCGGTTGAAGCAGTATTGAATAGCATATTTCATGACAGGTGGATTGGTCATCGAAGCACCATACCATGGCTCACACGTTCACCGGATATGACGTCTCCGGATTTCTTTCTATGGGGAAAGTTGAAGGATATTTGCTATCATGATCCACCGACAATGCCTGATAACATGCGTCAGCACATTATCAATGCATGTGCGAAATTACGGAAGGCAAACTACTCACTGTTGAGAGGAATGCTGTTACATGTATTGCCAAATGCATTGAGTTTGACAGACATCATTTTGAGCATTTATTGCATTAATGTGGTATTTACAGGTAATCACGCTGTAACAGCATGCGTTCTCAGAAATGATAAGTTCACCCAGGTTCATGTATCACACTGGAACAACCGAAATAAAATGTTCAAACGTACCTACGTTCTGCATTTTAATTTAAAAAACCTACCTGTTAGCAACTGTTTGTCTAAAATTGTGAGCCATATGTTTGTGACTATTACAGCACCATCTATCACAAAGTGAAAAAAGTGGTCCAACTAAAACATTCGTATTTCTTCATGTACTACACGAATATGTAATAAAAAATGGGGGTTCCTATTTAAAAAAACACAGTTGATATCCATTTGACCTATGGCAGCACCATCTAGCAGGCCAACCATAGCGCCATCGGGTTTCCCCCTTCAAGCTAGACAAGTTTTGTTCTTTGTAGTTTTTTCATTTGATGCTTATTTTGTGAGATATTTGGCCCAGTCACGATCAATGGAACACCATGTATTCTGTGATCAGCTGAAACATTATGACCATTGTGTATTGTGACATTGGATGCCACTTTGTGGCACTGTGGGCATGTGATGCAGTAACAAAAGTGTGCAAGCGAAGCAGGTATGGTTGGGGGACCACCCTAGTGAAGATATGGGCTGCAAATGGGGAAATCCATTGAGATAAGAAAGTTTGACGAACAGAAGAAGTAACACCAAAGCTGGTTGAATGTTCACATGTTACTGTCCTGAGCACCCACAGAATGAGGTAGAAAAACTGTGAAACTATCACTAGGTGCTAAATGGTTGGATGTCCACGACTCTTCACAGAATATGGGGTTTGGAGGCTTATCCACTCTGGAAAGCAGGACAAATTGTGGTAATATGTATAAACAAAACAAGTAAGCACTAAGGGTGGTGAGAATTATTCACATAAGATAGATGTTGTTGCGATACAGTTAATTGTATACGGATACTAGTAACAACAAAATCTCTCTCTCAATGTGAATTATTGTCACCACGCTCAGTGCTTACATGTTTCGTTTGTACATCTTACCACTGCTACATGACTCCCACACTGCTGCAATCAATAAATATGTATAATCTGATGATGAATTGTGAGATGGTTTGAAACCACTAATGGGATAGTAAAAATTTGGAAAACAAAACGTGTCAGGTTGCAGAAATTTAAAGAAACCTTTATTTATCACAGTCGCAGTGATCCTCATCCACAATGCTAAAGTGTGTGGTTTTTATTTTTACAAGATATTACTAACTTTGGACTTAAATTGTAAGACATTTCCAGGGGCAGATGTGGATTCTGACCACAATTGAGCTGTAGATTAAAACTGAAGAAACTGCAAAAAGGTGGGAATTTAAGGAGATGGGACCTGGAAAAACTGATAAAACCAGAGGTTGTACAGAGTTTCAGGGAGAGCATAAGGGAACAATTGACAGAAATGGGGGGAAAAATACAGTAGAAGAAGAATGGGTAGCTCTGAGGGATGAAGCAGTGAAGGCAGCAGAGGATCAAGTAGGTAAAAAGACGATGGCTAATAGAAATCCTTGGGTAACAGAAGAAATATAAAATGTAATTGATGACAGGAGAAAATATAAAAATGCTGTAAATGAAGCAGGCAAAAAGGAATACAAACGTCTCAAAAATGAGATTGACAGGAAGTGCAAAATGGCTAAGCAGGGATGGCTAGAGGACAAATGTAAGGATGTAGATGCTTATCTCACTAGGGGTAAGATAGATACTGCCTACAGGAAAATTAAAGAGACCTTTGGAGATAAGAGAACGACTTGTATGAATATCAAGAGCTCAGATGGAAGCCCAGTTCTCAGCAAAGAAGGGAAAGCAGAAAGGTGGAAGGAGTATATAGAGGGTCTATATAAGGGCGATGTACTTGAGGACAATATTATGGAAATGGAAGAGGATGAAGATGAAATGGGAGAGACGATACTGCGTGAAGAGTTTGACAGAGCACTGAAAGACCTGAGTCGAAACAAGGCCCTGGGGATAGACAATATTCCTTTAGAACTACTGACGGCCTTGGGAGAACCAGTCCTGACAAAACTCTACCATCTGGTGAGCAAAATGTATGAGACAGGCGAAATACCTTAGACTTCAAGAAGAATATAATAATTCCAATTCCAAAGAAAGCAGGTGTCGACAGATGTGAAAATTACCGAACAATCAGTTTAATAAGCCACAGCTGCAAAATACTAAAGCGAATTCTTTACAGACGAATGGAAAAACTAGTAGAAACCAACCTTGGGTAAGATCAGTTTGGATTCCATAGAAATATTGGAACACGTGAGGCAATACTGACCCTACAACTTATCTTTGAAGAAAGATTAAGGAAAGGCAAACCTACGTTTCTAGCATTTGTAGACTTAGAGAAAGCTTTTGACAATGTTGACTGGAATACTCTCTTTCAAATTCTAAAGGTGGCAGGGGTAAAATACAGGGAGTGAAAGGCTATTTACAATTTGTACAGAAACCAGATGGCAGTTACAAGAGTCGAGGGACATGAAAGGGAAGCAGCGGTTGGGAAGGGAGTGAGACAGGCTTGTAGCCTCTCCCCGATGTTATTCAATCTGTATATTGAGCAAGCAGTAAAGGAAACAAAAGAAAATTTTGGAGTAGGTATTAAAATCCATGGAGAAGAAACAAAAACTTTGAGGTTTGCCGATGACATTGTAATTCTGTCAGAGACAGCAAATGACTTGGAAGAGCAGTTGAACGGAATGGATAGTGTCTTGAAAGGAGGATAGAAGATGAACATCAACAAAAGCAAAACGAGGATAATGGAATGTAGTTGAATTAAGTCGGGTGATGCTGAGGGAATTAGATTAGGAAATGAGACTCTTAAAGTAGTAAAGGAGTTTTGCTATTTGGGGAGCAAAATAACTGATGATGGTCGAAGTAGAGAGGATATAAAATGTCGACTGGCAATGGCAAGGAAAACGTTTCTGAAGAAGAGAAATTTGTTAACATTGAGTATAGATTTAATTGTCAGGAAGTCGTTTCTGAACGTATTTGTATGAAATGTAGCCATGTATGGAAGTGAAACATGGACGATGAATAGTTTGGACAAGAAGAGAATAGAAGATTTCGAAATGTGGTGCTACAGAAGAATGCTGATCACATAACTAATGTGGAGGTATTGAATAGAAATGGGGAGAAGTGGAGTTTGTGGCACAACTTGACAAGAAGAAGGGACCGATTGGTAGGACATGTTCTGAAGCATCAAGGGATCACAAATTTAGCATTGGAGGGCAGTGTGGAGGGTAAGAATCATAGATGGAGACCAAGAGATGAATACATTAAGCAGATTCAGAAGGATGTAGGTTGCAGTAAGTACTGGGAGATGAAGAAGCTTGCACAGGATAGAGTAGCATGGAGAGCTGCATCAAACCAGTCTCAGGACTGAAGACCACAACAACAACAACAACAACTTTGGACTTCGAAACAACCTATGCTTACTTGCTGCTGTGTCATACTAAAGCTGAAATAAAATGTGGCATTTCATAAATAACATTGCATATTCACAGTTACCAAAAATTATGTTGGTAGAAGTGGAAAGAGGCAATTGTACAGTATCGTAGGTTTTCTCCCATTACACTATGGTGTACTGGAAGTAGTGAAATGACTTTATGGAGAAGATTTATTTTGGTTTCCTTATTAATTTTCGATCTGGTTGCTTGCAGCTTTGTCACAGAAAGGCTAAAAATGTAGCTTCAGCGAGACCAGAACTGCGAGCCAAAGCAGCCATCACTTTATAGGCAACCACATTACCTCAGAGCTGCAGTATTCTTTTCTCCCTTATGTCCCAGTGGTCAGTAAGACAGATAACTCAATGTAAAAGAAGTGTTTAGTTGCAGTTGGCACATCAGATGACTTTCCTATACTCAAAGCCATAAATTGATAACGTTATGTCACATTACACATCAAGAAAGTTTACTGTGCATAAAGAATGTGGACCAAGGTGCACAGAACACTGACGTCACTGTCTAGAATAAATCATCCTTAAGCAAAACTGTAATTCAGTCAAGATGCAGAAAGTACAATAAGAATGACCTCGTAATGATCATAATGCAATATTACCACATTTGATGCTTAGTGCATAGAAGTGAAAAGCATCTCTATTTAAGAGCTTTTCAACTTTGTGTAATGTGACATGCTTGGGGTTAGACATGAGGTTCAAAACCAAAACGAATACTGTCATCAAGTCTGGGCACCTGCTGTTTCAGAATAACTCAGATGTAAATTTAAATATTGGCAGTGCAGCTCTACTAATTCACAATTTGCAGGGGGGGGGCAACAATCGCCAAGACCACATCCATTTCAGACAGAGTGATCTTTGAGGTGATGGAAGATTAGCAGTCAAATCAGTTGCACCTAAGTACCCTACTTCCACCTCAACCAAAGTAGATTGCATCACCACATTTTAGCAATCAAATTTGCTATCGTGCTAGTCGTAAAGCACTGCTACACACGTAGCAATCAAAGGCTATTTCCAGCCAGGAGCCATATTAACATTCATCTCATGAATCATGACGGAAAGGAATATCCGAATGACAATAAATGAGTTGAAAGGGAAGTGACTTAAGCACAGACAAAAAATTCCAACAAAAAATTAAGAGGAGTGGAAATGAACAAACAGAATTCGAACATCAGTACAGAAAGTCAGTGCACTCCAAAAACAGAAAAGTCTGAGTGTCAGGCTCAAAACAGAACATCTCAAATATGAAAGGCTAAACACATAGGGACACACACAAATAAACAGACCTAAACAAAAATGTAAAGCAGGCAATCATAAGACACGAGAAAGGCAAAACCCAAGACTGATTGATTAGAACATCAAAACCATTGTGAACATGAGAATCCTTTGTTCCAGTCAATGGAAAGTAAAGCTTATAATCCATAACATTTGGAATAGCTAAAGAGAAATTGTTATTGAAAGAGAGAAAATTTTAGAATTTTGTAGGAAGCTTTACAGTCAATCACTGTCAAGCCAAATCCTGCATGACAATCACAAAGATTTGCTATGAATGTGGGATCAGAAGAGCTGGAACCTATCTTAACAAATGAAATTAAAATAGCTCAAGAATTGTAAGACACCAGGAGAAGAACAGATCACATACGAGATGCTTACAATTGGTGACAATAAGGACGTTGAGATTTACAGGCCTGTTAGTCTTATCTACATCCTACAACCAAAAATCATTACACACCACCCGAGGCAGAAATATGAGTTTTACCAGCAAGTTGAACAGAGGGGGTTCAGAAAAGGATTCAGTACTGTTGACCATATCAGAGCAGGAGACACACAGACAGAGAAAAAGTATGGGATATCATGTGTCCTTCATAGACTACCAGGTGTTTGACACGGAGGTTTTTTAGATCAGTAGTCATTCCACTTGCAAATCGCAATTAATCTCATGTTTCATTGTTGTCCATCTGTCCTTATCACCATTGGGACAGTAAAAGATAAATGAATACTGCAGCTATTGCAGCTCTGTACCAACTCTGAGATAACAGGTCACCTGTCAAGTGAAGGCTGCTTTGGCTTGCGGTTCCATTCTTGCTGAAGGCTAGATTTTCAGCCTTTCTGTGACAAAGGCACAAGCAACCCACTTGAAAGTCAATAAGGAAATTAAAGAAATCTTCTCCATCTAATGTCATTTCACCACTTCCACTTCTCCATGGAACAAAGAGGAACTTACGATATTGCACAATGGTAATGCCACATTCTGCTTTTGACAACAGTTTTTGGTAACTGTGTATTGTGAACACAATTTTATTTATGAAATACCATATTTTTATTCTATAGGCACACTCATGTTACAAATGATTTGCTTTTTTAAAATTGTCTTTCGGCATAGTGTTACCTATTTCATGTATATTACTACAGTGCGTATTTTAATAGCTTACTGAACATAACAGCAAACACCAGAGAGAAATTAATTATCAACCTGACAAGCTATCCCACGAGATATGGTCACTATTCAGGGATATGACGAGCAATCATTCAAAGCAATCAAGTCAAGTTATCATGGACTTCAAGGTGCATATTTTAAGAGCTGTGAGCACTACTATATCATCCGATACTAGGACACAAATCTTTTCTACTGCAAGCTCTTTGCTTTCCATATTTTGGGAGGCAATAGTATGGTCTAAAACAAGAAAAAAAATGTCCAGTACATATGAACTCTACAGGGCACACCTTAAGAGCTATGACCACTTGCTCACCTTTGCTTTGTGCTGCTGAAAACATTCTCATAGCTCTTAAGGTATCCACTGTAAAGCCCATGTGTACTGGACTTTTCCTGTTTTGGTCAATACTACCACATCCCAAAATATGGAAAGCAAACATATTGCAGTTGAAGAGATTTGTTTCACACTATCAAAGATGAGTGTTCATAGTTCTTGAGGTATGCATCTTAGAACTGAGTTTTACTTTATTGTTTTGGTTTGAATGACGGTGCCTGTCGTGCCAGAATCTGCATTTTCACCTGGAAAGGAATTTTCATGATGGTTGTTTGAAAAGGAGTGGGAAACGTAAATATTTGAGGCACCAGAGTTTGTTATGTAATGTGATGTAGTTTGTGTTGTTTTTCTTACAGTATGACTGAATGGTGTCTCAGTTGTTGCAACTAATACCAGACGTGATGCACACATCCCTGTGAAGGAGTTCATATAGCACATAGTTTTTGAGCAACCAAATGAAACATATTGACACTGTCCTTTGCTAAAATATGGCTTTTGTTAGGGATGAGCTCTTAATTTGTTCTTAAGAAGTTAACAAAGACACCAGTAACAATAGTGCACAGGAAAGCTGACTGAGTGAACTGACAGCATCCAAGCAAATATATGATAATATTCACTTGTTTAGTTTCTGTTGCTTTGAATTTGAGCATGCAGTACACCTAAACCCAAATTCTGTACCTTGCCTATTGAATGCAAATGTGTCACATGACAGTGTTGTCATTCCGCCAGAACAAACTTCTTTGAAACAAGCAAATCATTTTCTAACATGTTTTGCCCAAAATAACTTCAAACACACACACACACACACACACACACACACACACACACACACACACACACACACTTGCGACTCTACAACATTTACACAACATTGTAAGTTTGAAGTATGCAAAATCCAATGTCACTGAAAGATAAACACTAGAACTTCAAACAAGAAAATGACAGCTGATAAATACACTCGTAGTGTTGTGCCACAGTCACCTGCTTGAACAACACTACATGAGGCGACAGTTTGTGTGTACCCCAGTTGCTGGCCACTATGGTAGGGCAAGGGAACTCTAGAATATACCATTCTGACCTTGCAGCCACGAGATGTTTTGCGGAATTGTTTCCAGAACTTGTCGCTATTACTGGTGGGCTAGAAACTAAAGTGAATTATTTTTGAGGTTCCATCAGACAGATAACTTTAGCAGACTGCTGAAATGTGGTTTAAGAAATACATAACTGTATGCACTCAAAAGCACGACTTCGTGTCTATTTTGTGGCATTTACCACTTGACGAAAAGCTCAAAGCACTGTAACAGCTAAAGGAAACAACAGTTACTACAGACATTTCTGCACCTAACAGTGTTGGCACATTGCGTATATGGCCAACATAGATGGGGCGGCCAGATTTACTGGCCACCTCAAGTGAATGACTGACTGTCTCTGCAGCAGACATGTTTCATGTCTAAGATTGTACCTAACATCACATGATAAAGATGAACACTTTACCACACAAAAAACCACTACACAGAAGCAATGGGTGCAGAACATGCTACTCGGGCCAACAACAGTGAGCCCTATACATGCTGACCAGTTAGTAGTCCAGTAGGGGATAGAGACTTGTCATTGGTTTTACTTGGACAATGGTGTCATGTATCCCTCCATCAGGCCAAATTACCAAAGTCACAAGTAATTTGAATCGCACCACTTCTACAAGACCAAATTAGTATTTATCAAAGATTAACTGCAGTCCATTTCCTGTAAGAATAAAATCCAGATTACAATGAGCATTGATATTTGTCAGTCACCTAACGGGAACCTTCTGTTGTGGAATCTCGATAATTAATGGAAGGGGTGGGCAGTAAGCTTTACATTTACTTCTTTCTTGAATTTATGGGTGTTCTCACCATCTCTTCAGAGTAAGACATCTACTGAATTCTAGATGATGTGGTACATCTACGTGTAGCTTTTTTGGTCTTGCATTCCATAAATTACAACACTGCGTAGACTGCTTTTCAAATACTATCAAGGAATAAATGTACTGGACAGTTAACATAAGAGTTCCAAAGCCTCTTAAGAGATCTTGGGGTTATTTGCTTTACACCATATTCTTCTAGCTCACTTTTACTACCTAATTTAACAATATTGATTTCAATGCTGTTGTCAGAAGGGCAACAAGGAGAGGAAATACATGACACATGCTAACATACTAGTCTTCAAGTAAACACTGGAAGAGTTATTAATGCAAAATATGATTCTTCGTTAGTTTATTGATTTCATATTGGCTTATTTAGCTTAACCACCAACAACTTTTACACAAAGTGATTTCATTTAACACATGACCATTATTTTCTAACATGGTAAAACTAGGTCAGTTTTTATTGACTTGATACTGTGTACTAAAAATCAATCTCTCATTACAACATAGATGGTACACTGTGAAACAGTTGCAGGACTGTTTTAATAGAGTGCCATGTGCTTGCTGTGTTGCCTGTTTAGTAGGTTAATGCAGAGCATTGTGTAAGAAGCATGGCTGCCCACTGCCAACACTGCAATATGTGAATCATAAATTTATGTCAATCACAGTACAGTCATCAATAGAAACACTTAAAGAAGAAAATACTAATCCTACTTTCCAGCACTTTTCTGTTCCTTCTTCAGCGAGCAAAGAAGAACCGATTCGGCAAAGTTGGAAAATAGGGGATGGTCACTCACACTAAACTGAGATGGACAAATATGTTGAGAGGATGAGGAAAGGCAACGATAAAGGACTTAACAGATTCTGTTTCTGCTACCACAGTGAGAACATTTTCTCTTACTAGCACCCCAGGCTGATCCAAACCTCAATATGCCACTCTGTCCACATCCCCTAATGCTTGCAAATTGTGAGATTCCCACAACAGTGAGAGACCAATGTTATCATCATTTTATCACTAATAGATTGTATATCTATACCTAGTAAAGCTGACATCAAATGAATTCGCAATGCCTGTTCTTTCAGACATGCAGAAGTAGAATAAGAACAGTTTTGATATATAATGTGAACAAATGTATGCTGATCAATTTCACGCACAAATTAATGAACCTCATCCAAGGACAGTACATATGAAGATCAATATGCTGTATGAGCTGAAAGACTTAAAATCATAAACACAAAAGATTCCCAAATTTTGGAGACCATGTGCAATGTAACATTTGTGTATGCACATTAATCAAATTCTTGTTTTGAAAATTTAAGGTACTTCCTTTATCTGTCCCCTTGTTGGAGATACACTTCAAGGGTTCAAGTATCAAGGCCATCATACTGATGTGTCTTTACACTTCACAAGCCAATATAGCAAACAAAAATACAACAATATTTGCACATTCTGAAGTTACAAATCATTTTATTGCATTATTTCATATAAATACTGTCGGTAGCTGTGTACAGTAACGTGCAATTTATAGACTACAGCACAATTTCCAATGAGTCAGTACGCAAGTTTCCTTTCTTGTTAAGGGGAGACGGTGGCAGTCTTGCACTGATATTTTTGTAAATCCATATCTTTGCCATTTTTTGTTCAATCTCATTGAAATTTTGCACACTTATGTATAGAGATCAAATATTTTTTTAAAAAAAAAACAGAATTTTAATAATCTAATGCAGTGAGATAATTTTGAATTTTTTTATTGCATTATTATTTTAAGGTACACTTTTTCATAATTTCAAGGCAAATTTTTTAATGGTAAAATAATCTACACTAATAGGTGTACAATTAAGTGCAGTAACTTTTTGGTAAATTAATGCTACTATTTTCTGTGATATTTTGGATTCGAACATTTTTTACAAGCAAACTTTGCAATATATTATCAACCACAAAACTGTGTATAATATTTCGATTAAAATTTTGTTCCACTTAAATATTGCTTCAAAGTAAAAGAATAGGTGTGCCAAATTTCATTGCAATCCTTCCAGTAGTTTCCGATATATATGTTCCTGAAAGCATAAAACCTTAAGTTGCAGAAAAATCATTTTAAAGTTTGGATGGGAAAAAAAAAAAAAAAAAAATTGTATCATACCTTAGCTAAAACTGCCCATATCCATATTCCATTTCTTCATCATCCTCCTCTACAGCTCTTTTAGCTTCTCTGCTTCTTTGCCTAGCAATTTTTTGCATGTTCTAAACTGGAGTCTCCGCCTTCGCGATTCTTTGCTTATTGATGATGTGCAGTATCTGCTCAGTGAAGACTCCAGGTGTAAAGCCCAACTTGCTGAGGATGTGAAGTCTTGCCACATTCCCATCATTAAACACGGTTGCAGCTTCCAAAGCGGTAATCTTCACCACCAAATTGGAAACAAACACAGTCTTTGGACATCTTTTCCAAATAAGAGCATTGAAACTTATTTGGGTTCTGTGTTTTCCCACGCAGACATTTTTCTAGTAGTTCTGGTGAAGCCAGTGCTCTAAAAGTTGGTTTAATGGCCATTGAAACCTCATAAGGAAGGTTATTTTTATGGCTATAAGCTTCCCCACTTTCCTTACTTTTCAAAAATTTGCACCATTCATTCATTAGAATGAGAGGGCATGTTGACGTGTAGTGTCTGTCGACAAGTAATGAAACCAAATGGCCCATACTGCTTTCCTCATACTGTCCCAAGCTTGTGAGGTTACTTCTAATTGCAGCACCATAATAGACTTGTAGGCTGTCAATTCTCTTCTTTGTTAGTCTGTTTTTACCTCCCAGTGGCTTCCCATCCTCTAGTAGCTTGCCTTTATTGTCTGCAACAAGTCTTCGGAGTCATCCACCCATCCTCTTCTGAATATGGCCTAAGCACTCCAGTTTCTCAATAGTGCACTCCAGTTTCTCAATAGTGCAATCTTTTCCATAGGGCTGCCTTTCAACTACATTCTTGAAAGCACTAGTCTCCATTTCCTAAATACTGTACGTATCTTACTCCATACATTTGCAAAGATCTATGGAAAATGGATTTCATACCTGCAGCTTCCATCCCACTACCGGAGCCTGCATAATTTCTGCTACAAACAGCTTTATGGGCTTCTTGCCATTCTGTTTCTTTACCTGCATCAATATATTTCTCGTGCAAGGAACACGCAGAACAATATTTAGACATCACCTCCAAGTCTAATACTTTTCCAGTGTCGACACTAATGATTGTTGAAACTCCATGCAGTGAAGTATGCCTCCTCTTCATCCAGGAACTGTCACAGGAAACTGCTATATTGTTGCTATTAGTTGCTTCACAATTTTCTTAAATTGCCCCCAGGACTGCCATTTTCATGCTCTCTTCACTTACTTCTGCAATTGGATTGAGGAGAGCAGTATTCATTGCAGAAAATTTTAGGGGAGGACCAGGCATGTTCATAATGCCACATAAAAGGTTTCCACAATCTCTTCCAATCCCTATACATCTTAGTCCATAAGCACATCTCATTGGCTTCATAGATTCTATTACTGACCTTTGATGTCTTTTATGGTGTGTCAGCATCACAGTTTTGACACAAAATGTGCAATCTGCAAATCAAACCACCTCTCTTTCCATCATCAACCAAATCCACATTTCCTCCATAAACAGTGCACTTGCAGGCTTTTCTAAGTGCTTCTGCCACCATTTACAGATCCACAATTCTGAAACCTGTATTTCTGTCAGGATTTGTTTCTTTTGACACAATCCCTGTCCCAAGTTTTATTTTAGATGCACTTGGAGACAAGCTAATGTTTACATCTGCAGGTCCGACCCTGACCTCAATGCCAGTTTTTCACTTTATATTGGAAATATGGGACTTACTTTATATTTTAAATACTTTACCAGGCCTAGGCATTGAAAAAAGGATCAACAGATTCAATTTTACACAATAAATCAAGCATCACTCGAATTCCACTGAACAGCACAAACTTGTTTACAATGCTCCACAGCCTTCTATACCACACTGATTGAACCAGAAAATGGCTCCACAGCCTTCTTTACAACACTGCTGTTTATATATATATATATATATATATATATAAAAACACAGCCTTCTAAAGCTATATTTTCTAGGTTCACAGGCCAAATTCTGCAATAAAATTTTTCCTCCCTTTGGCACATAGAAAAGTGGGCTTGGCGCATTACACTGCTTAGGATTTTAATTTTTTTATGCCATTTGTAGTTCGAATTTCAAGGAAAAATTCTGGGATAATAATCTCAATTATATTTACTATCAAATAAGCAAATAAAAATAATTTGTAAATTTTTCATTGTTTCTGCCACCGTCTCCCCTTAAGTGTCAACCCACACCTGAATCGTTCATTTGGGCTTCTAAATACAGCAATAAAACCAGATTTACTCAAATTCTTAAATTATCTAGTACCTCAATATTAAGTATATGACATAATCCATTTGATAGGCTACTTGTCAAACATTTGAGTCTCCTACAACTAATAAGTACAGTGGTACATATTTTGTGAACACTTTCAGAGGAAGCTTCTAAGTGAACATTACAACAATGCACATCTGATGAGATCGGATGAATTACTGAAATTAATGAAACTAAGAATTGTTTAACATATGCTAGATTAAAACCACATATGTTTAAGGTGTGACAATTTAACAATCCAAAAGATAAAAACTGTATTAAAACTTTATTACAAAATTGTGATTACAAAAATAACATTCAGTCTTTAATTCTACAAAGTTTTTACAGGAAATGTCACTGGTTAACAAAATTGCAGTAAGCAAAGCTTAAAATATTCTGACAATACTGTACAAAAAATTATATATTTTATAAAATTCAGAAATCACATGCACTGTGCAGTTATACAATTTGCAAAAATTATCACAGTTTCTAAAAACCTGCAGATGGCTGACATTTACAAATAACTTACTTTTCCCACTTGGATACAAGAGGGGGAACAGTTTACATACACACATCACACTTTAAGGAACTGTGTTTGTAGCAATTGCAATTGGCCACATAACGGGCCCCTTAATAATTATATCCTCAAGGCATTCTTTCAACTTAATGAAAGTTTTCTTGAACTCTAGGCCACAACCTTTTGAAAGCCTGAAATCCAAAAGTGTATTACCGTCCATCACCATCACATTTGCTTTGAAAACAAGCTGCATCTTTCTCTTGTCAACAGTTGTTATGGTCACCTGACAACAAAAAGACAGATGCAAGAAAAAAATTGTACAAGAGGAAATAGAAATTACCAAATGTTTAAGCCCAACAACTGCCTGCTTAACATTTGTGCTTTCATTCAAACAGAAGGCAGTACACCGACATGAAAATCTATAAAATTAACTGAATCCTTAAGAGGTGGACTATACAGAGCTGCTATAAATGAATCTTTTGTTTACAAAGCTCTATTTTCCAAGTCATTACATACACAAATATGATTGATGCCAGATTAGAACCATAAAATCCATCAAAGTTTGCATTTTGCTCTGTGCAAGTGTTCTAAGAGTGCCTCTTTGGTAACATGCAACACGTTACAGCAGTAAAACCAAATGTGCACTTTCAGTCAAACATAATGTGTAAGCATTACAATACACAACTTGACACTGTGCGATACGTTTTGAAACTCTTCACGGTGGACCGTTTCTGTCATTTCACTATTGGTGTATCAATGAATCAGTGGCATCATCAACATCACAGTCACTCATTTTAACTTAACACATTACTTTAAAAGCTCTAAAATTTCCTCTTCACGAAGAACTATGCATGAAGAACTACAGTTGAATCTAATTTGTGTGTGTATCAAGGGGGGTGGGGGTGGGAACACTACTTTTAACTCAGAATTACTTAGAAGTCAGATATAGATACAGTAATACCGGTCATATTTTCACACATTTAAACTCTGCGAACAGTGGAGACAGTACACTATTAAAAGAAAAAACAATATTATTTGATCCTACTTTAAAGAAAGTAGATACTTTGTTGTTTGTACATTGCAAAGTGCCAAATTGCAATAAAGATACCGCATTAAAGAAAAAATACGGTTACGGTATCTGTAACTTGATCCTGCTTCAAAGAAATCAGATAATTTGGCTTTTTCCACTTTCTGTGCATTAAGTGCACACATCTCATTTTGCTAACTTATTACCAAATACCGTATTTACTCGAATCTAAGCCGCACCTGAAAAATGAGACTCGAAATCACGGGGGGGAAAAAAAAAAATCCCAAATCTAAGCCGCCCATGAAATTTGAGACTCTAAATTCAAGGGGAGAGTAAAGTTTTAGGCCGCATCTCCAAATCGAAACAAAGTTGGTCCATTGCAATATGAGAGACAAATTAGGTCGAATGAATGACGATACACCTACAGTAGTTTGGTTCGAGTCTTAAGCTTAGCAGTAAAGCTTTACCAGGTAGCCATTGCTATGCGTCAGGCGCTCCGTTCGTATTTATACGGGTACCCTTCCTTTTTCACGTGCTTCGTCTGGTTTGAATTGATTGATTATTTTTCTTTGATCTGATAAGCGCAGTTTTCTTTGTTATAGGTGTTTACGTCACTCTAAGCTGAAAATGCATTACTGTACTGTGTCATGCATTGTTTGTCGCATTCTGATAGTGCGTGTTTATGGCCTGTCGCCGCTCGTGGCATGGCTTGCTTTTGTGCGTGCTACCGCAGCTTACAATTAACAAAAAGAGAGAGGAATTGTCTCATTAGCGAAACAATGGCAGGAGACTGCTATTTGTTGTTACTTACACTGCTGCTTTCTTTGATAATGATCCAACAAGAACCAAATAATAGATTGCGTATGATAGATGATGTCCTGAACAAGAATTTAGCGAAAAAATTCATCCGTTTGGAAATCTTTGCAGGCGCCTCTTTAGTACATTACATTCTGCACAGAAATTAGAGTCATCTTAGATTTAAAAATCTAGTCGATTGCCGTGCTTCATTTCTGACTGTATCACTGTTAAGCATAAGAATAATACGAATATAAACATGACATGATATGTATATTCTTCCGCGTTTGCTGTTGTCCCACTCTAGTTTCGTAGTTTATTAGGCAGACGGAATTTAAATGAGATAGCAGCAAACACGAAACAATACATGGCAAAATGTTTATATTCGTATTATTCTTATGTGGACGAGAATACTGCATGTGATTCACAATTTATAAAAGTTCCTATTAGCAACCATCTCGTCTCTCAGATAGGAAAAAAATCCAGAATGTAGAGTTGGCCATATTGACAAAGATCCCAAACAGTCTTTCCAGTCGGGTTTTCGCAGTACACTGAAATGCTGCTACATTTGAAGATGAACAATACGGAATTTGTATTTACTTCGTTGTATAATGTATGAAAATGCAGTGGTCGAAACTCGGGGCGGAGAAAAACGCTCGCCTTCCACTTTTTTTTTTTAATTTATTTACTGACGCAGAGGTTTTAGCGCCAGTATTTATCTTTGTGCCTACAAAGCATGCCTGTGTAGCGCTACCTATATTCGACGGCAGAAATAAGTTATGGCGACACCCACCAACATTTTTCAGAACTTCCGCTTGCTTTGCACTCGATTCTAAGCCGCAGGCGGTTTTTTGGATTACAAAAACCGGAAAAGAAGTGCGGCTTAGATTCGAGTAAATATGGTACAGTGCTTTTTCACCACAACTCTTTACACCAATGGAACAGCTGCAGACAACAACAGCGCTTAGCAAAATTGGCGCATTTGGGGAACACAAAATTCACATTTTGCAATTGAGAAGTCTCTTCACCCTCAAAAGGTGTGTGTGTAGTGTGCAATGTCCAGTCACGAAGAAAACTGGTGCAATATTCCTTGATAGCATGGTGACTACCGAACAGTACGTGAATGTTTTGGAATATGATTTCATCCCCATTATCCGAAATGATCCTGATTTCGACAAGATGTGGTTCGTGCAAGATGAAGTCTGACCCCATTGAAGCAGGAGAATGATGTCCTGCAGGAGGACTTTGGGGACCACATTCTAGCTCTGGAGTACCAACAGGCCACTGGCACAGGCCTTGATTGGCTGCCTTATTCTCCAGATCTGAAAACATACGGCTCCCTTGTGTGGGACTATATTAAAGACAAAGTGTACAGCAATAACCCCAAAACCATTGTCGAGTTGAAAACAGCCAGTCAGGAGGTCACCAACAGCATTGATGTTCTGTCACTTTAGTGTGTCATCCACAATTTCTGCTATTCACCTGCGCCGCATCATCGCCAATGATGGCAAAAATATCGAACATGTCATAACCTAAATCTGAACATCTGCAGCGATGTTTGCGTGCTGAATAAAATGTGTACACACCATATTTAGTAACCAATTTACTTTTTTCATATAGTTCAATAAATGTCACCCTGAATGATAATTTTCAAGCACAAGGTAATGCCAAAACATTTAAAAATACTGCTAGGTGGTGGCCACATGCATGACAAGAGTTGGACGGATGAGGCTGGTATGAAATTATGGATTAACAGAGTGTGGGAGAGAAGGAAAGGTTCTTTACTGAAGAAGAGTTCTCTTCTTAGGCTAGATCAGTTTAGTAGGCATTTGAAAAAAAAAATCTGAAAGAGAAATTGAGATGGAAATACAGAGCATCCTGTTATTCTGGAGGACTGACTTCACAACTGCAACCTCTTGATGTCTCTACAACCATTTAAAGTGTATATGAGAGAGGACTGGAACAATTGGAAGATGGATGAAACTAAACATGAATCCATGCCGAAGTGAGCTTTAAAACTACATAGAATTAAACAAGTGTGTCAGTAGATAGAACAGTAATGGCCTAGACAGAGAGAAGTGCAGTGTAAGTAACAGTATCAACAGAAGTGAAGACCACCTTATATATGAAGAGAACAACAATGACGGAGGAGGAGGAGGAGGAGGAGGAGGAAGAAGAAGAAGCTCAGATGATTTTTCACAATTTTGAAAGTCAGTTCGGTTTTATAAACAAAGAATTTTTTAAAAATTTAGCTTTGCAATCCAATAATAAAAATGGTAAAAATATTACTTTAAAATTTTTACTGACAAAACTTAACACATGAAAAAGAATTACGCTGAACAGAGTTACATGTATGCTTGGTTCAATTGTAGGCATTTCGTGCCTAGAAACTTTAATGTATTCATTGCAACCTCTCTCTGAACATAACCGCTACAGTTCGACACTTCAGTTAATACAGGCTTCCCTAGGACAGCAGTACTATGCAGCACTGATGCCTAGTACAGTAATATCTGAGAATGGAACACGCAAGATCTACGAAAAATTGTGCCAAATGAGGCTTGGCATTGGAGAAGATAATGAAACCTTCAATGCTGAAAACCTCTTGCTGCTGTGGTGGAAAGGGTTAGGAACAGTGCCCCATTATCTTCACCACTTTGCCCAATTCAGTGCTGCAGAAGTTCCTCGTTTAGGTGGCAACAAACATTGACACTACAATGAGAGGGGTGGGGGGTGCCTCATCTTGTTGAAAGACAAAATTCTCGGAACAGTCAGTTGTGGAAACCACCACAGCAACATTGCAAGATAAGAGGTACCCATCAAAAATCGTCTCACAGAAAAAAAAGGCCCATACAGCTTCGCCTGTGACATTGCATAGGGAAGACCAACATTCTGTGAATACGGTTTATGTGGTACAATTTCGTATCCATTTTCAGATACCAACGCTTACAAATCATGGTGGTAACTTTTCCAGATAAATGGAAGGATGATTCGTCACTGGATATCAGCTTGGATGCAAAATGATCATCCTAATGCAAAACTAAATGTGCCACCAGCCATAATCAACCAATTTTAGTTGTTACATGAGGTGCAGTATGTACTGTTTGAAATCTTACAGCCACTGCAAAATCTTCCCTTCAGTTTCCTATGGCATTCCAAGTTTGTGGTTTGCACAGACAGTACCTTTTTTTTTTTAACCATGTACTAAGCTTACCCTCAACCTCTCCACAGTTGCATCTGGAGCACTTATTGACAAGTACTTTTCAGTTTGCTGAGACAACCAGTGTCCCTAAATTGTTGATTCCAATGCACGAGTTTTTTTTTTCCCCTGTGATTCTTTTGTATGCATCTCACATATTCCAATACAAAGTTCTTTCCTTGCTTAAATGCCATTTTTATCAAGGCACTGCAGTCTTTAAACCCAGCTAGTGGACACAATGCAAACTCTGTGGGTTTACTGTTCTATTCCTGCATCAGACAAATGCAAACACACAATATTTTGGGAATTAAACAACTCTGAAAACAAATGACTCATTTATAGTAGCCCTTTATTATGAAAAATAGTCCCAAAATATAACTCAATCTTAGTAGCATTCTATGGTCATCCAAACATTGCTTTCAAATTCAGATCTTTTAAAACCATACACAATATGAGATTAAGAGCTAACAATCAAGTCTTTTAGTATTTTGAAAGTAGTAGTTGCTTACACACACAGAATCTCCTCAGCATTAATGAGCTTAAGTGTACTCTGTGCCTGAAAATCCCCCCCCCCTCTCTCTCTCCCAACAGGATGGCTACCATGCTGGGTTTTAAATGTAATGCAACAACAGGAACGAAGGGTGTCAGAGTGGAAGAGCACAGAGCCAGAACATACACCACAGTGAGCACTTCTGTAAAGTTTATGGCAGGTCAAACCCAACAATGGGGACCATATAATCAATAATGGAAGGTGAAGATAGTGCCGGGAGTGAAACTAGAAATCAAGACCAAAATTGTGAGCAAAGTCCCAGCAAAAACGGCATCAAAAGGATCATCCAACAGAAAGTCAAACTGAGGCAGAGAAAGCCCGAATGAGGTTTGCAGAAGAAAGACTAAGCAATGGTGCAGAGGCTGGAGCCTCATGGTAGCCAAGCATGTACGCACTAAAGACTGGCAAGCCCCCTAGCGGGTCACTGATAGTAATTATGTAACCGCATAATTGCAGCGCTTCCCTCCTTCACTGCCCAATCATCTTACTCCATACTTCATTAATTTAATTTCTGTGTATTTGTCCCTCACCAATAGCACATACTCTAGATTTTACAGGCCCAACAAAACCTTTCACCACTGAAGTTAAATTTTTGTTATTTTAAATTGATCATTTTTATCTACATATCATAAATTTAAATGAAAAATAGTGTTAAGTGATAATTACCACTCTTGTTGTTGCAATCTTCCATGAAAAACCAATTTTATCCAACAAATCACATAATCGACGCAGACTATCTTCACAGTTTGTTGTAACAAAAAAGCGTGTCATACGCCTCACCAACTTCTGGAAGGGGTTCTGTGGAAAAATAAAATATTTTTAAAATTTCATCATATTTGAAAAAACTTGTGCATAAATACTCAACTTCTTTGTCACACAGACAAATTTTCTTCCATGAAGAATAAGAGACTACCTTCCAAACAATTTAAAATATTTCTAGGCATGACTACACTAGTGTCTGCAATTAATGTACACATGGTTAAAAGAAAAAGTACTGCCCAATTGGCATTTAAGGTTGTATACATGTACAAGGAAAAAAAATCTTGGAAATTTCCCAGATTTCCCATTTAAAAATACAATTTCTCTGTATTACGTGACAATATACTTTCTCTTGGAACTATAAAATTTGTATATTCTTAGAATGGTAAAAGTTTTCTGCAGTGGTGTAGAACTTCCAGGCACTTTAGGAAATTAAACTCAGGTGGAATGGAGAAGGAGGTGGGGGGAGGTCCACACAATGCATTTTGGAAAGATTTTTGATGGAGCAACATGTAGACAGCGTATTTTCGTACTACATAAGTGTAAATACGAATTTCACCAAAGAGCACACTAGTTTCCGAAGCACTAAAAATTGAGATTGTGATGAGCTTTTCTCAGGCAATCTTAGCTCATGTCAGGTTATCTCACCAGCAAATATTTAAGAGCATAGGACGCATTATGTAGTCAGCCTATAGCAACATCATTTTAGTAGTGCTAACACACAAATAGCGAAGTCAGGGTGTATACGTGGACAAGGAAAAAAAAATGCCGGATTTTTCGCGGATCTCCCGGTTAAAAATACACTTCTTCCGTGTTAAGTGACAGAATACTTTTCGAAGGAACTATAAAATTTATCAAAGGTTTGAATGGTTATGGTTTTATACGGGGCAGCTTAGAATTTCTCGGCACTTTAGAAAATGAAACTGGGGGAGTGGGGTGGGGTGGGGGTGGGGGGTCACAGCAACATATACGCTGCATATTTTCACATTACCAAAGTATGAATTCGAATCCCACCAAACACCACATGTTACTTTCCAAAGCATTGAAATCGAGGTTGCGATCTGCTTTTGTAAGCCAGTTATAGCTCATGTCATGTGATCTCGTCGGCCAATGACAGCGGATATTCAGAGCATAGGAAACGTGATGCAGTCAGCCAGTAGCAACTTCAGTGTTAAGTAGTGCGCATGCACGCACGCACGCACGCAGAGAGAGAGAGAGAGAGAGAGAGAGAGAGAGAGAGAGAGAGAGAGAGAGAGAGAGAGGAAAAGTTAATGACTTAAGTTAATATACATAGTGTTGCTACAAGAAAAGCAAAGCTTTCATATGTAATATTTGTCTTGAAGATTAATAAGCTAAAAGAGAAGCTCAGCTTTCACACATGTGGAACGTTTTTGCACGGTTTACATTTTAAGATAAACGTCACACAAACGTGCTAGTACAATTTTTAGTACTGACATAAATCTCTGTATCTTCTGGGATCTAACTACTTCTAAATGGCTTGTCATCAAAAAGTTGGTTTTTAAATGAGAGTCAAACACACTGTGATTTAAGAAATTCATCATACATTCCTGCACATAGTTCAGCTTGTGTAAACGGAAATTTACTTTGAAAATAATGCTTTTCAAACCACAATTTGCAAATTTTTCCCGCAATCTGTTAGAAATAGATTTGTTACAGCAGTTGCCAGAGAGGCATCACTGCTTGCACAGCTCCGATGACATAGGAAGCCCGTATGTTCGTATGTGTAAAACATTAAAATATCTTACATTATGTCATAAGAAACACGACATCAGAGCATACACCTAGAGTGTCGGAATTTCTTGAACCATACTGAAATGAATAATTTGCCTTAAGGTGCACAATCGTATGTCCAGATTCCCAACGAAGTAGGCCAAGATCTGATATTAAGCTTTTCAGTGTGGTTTTCGGGATAAAAAAAAAAAAAAAAAGAGTGCCAGTACCGGATTATCTGACGCTTGGTTCTTTATTATGGCATAATGCCATATGTGCTAGAAGATGAAAATGTGCACTTGAAATGCAGCGAACAGTTGAAATTAGCCATAGTGCGGAATTAAACACTTCGTTTCAAACAAACTGGTTGCCTCAGAGGAAAAGATAAATATAAACCGAATTTCTTTAGCAAAGCGACAAAAATAACTTCATTGTCCTGTAAGGCGACTAATGCTTGACTGTCAGAAAGCTGGAAATAAAATCAAATCTGAAACTAATAATATATTTTGGCCTTCCATAACCATGTGAATGTATTTTAATTCACTTTTTTCCATTTGACGTGAGAGCAGTAAACAAAGAGGAAACAGCAAAATCACAAAATGTAAACACAGATCACGTGGAAGACAGTCGCCCCCCCCCCCCCCCCCATAACTCAGATTGCTCTGCGCATCAGCCACAGGTCTACAATATTTTGAACCGAGACAATTCTAGATGGTGGCACCCCCCTCCTAGAGTGTTTGAGACAGAACGTCAAAAAAACCTTTCCAAAATATGTTCAATTTGTAGCGCACATCTTTCTGAAAAGTCTGACACACAAAACTTATAACTTCGAAGAAATGTAAGACGTGTTACTTGGTGCCAATGTGCAGTGACACGCCTCTCCACACAGCATTCTTCTACCGAATGTCACTGTACTTCGCACTGTGGAACTCAAATGCGTATATTTTGTAATGGATGCCATCATACTATATTGGAAATTAAAATGTCCTGTGGTCTCTCTCTTGCTCCCAGTAGGGCGGGGTTTGACATCCTGCCCCCCCCTCCCACCCTTCTAAAACAAAAACCTCGCAATTAATACTATATGGGATCATTTGTGACCAGAAGAACAAGAGCTCTTCAGAAAATTTGGGCTCTCCATTGCATATTACCTAATAACTTGCTGTTCTGTGTGACATCAAATGAATTATAGGACACTTAAAACCAGCTTGGACAAGAGACAAGCAAGACAGTACACATTTCTTCAATCATTAGGTCCAAGCGTTTTTTCCTCTCTAATCTCACTACAGCTCTGCACGGTGTGCTTTCCTTTCCGCGAAAGAATCTATTACCTCATCAAAATTCGTCAAATGTTTTGCTACATGAAAAATTGAAATGTCGTCGTCTAATACTGAAAAAGCTGCTAATACAAATGATAAACAAGAGTGATGTGGCTTCTCGATCTGATTACGTCTATTTTGTCACTGTCTACTCGATAAAAGAAAACAGACCTTTCCAATATTGCAGCAATTGTAACACACACCAGCAAGTGAAACAGTTTTGGTAATAACGGTAATTTTTTTAATACGACAATATAATTGTGAAGTACCAATGTGAAATGCCTATTTAGCCTACTACAAGCAAAAGGCTTTATGTTAGGAAATAGTTTCACATTTCATTCATACGCTCCATCTTCTCAAGCATGATATCAAAAAGTAGTAGTACGAAATTTTTGTATAAATTTGGAATATTCTTCCACAATTTGTGTGATGTCCCCAGTTCTTCTTCTTTCTCGTTCTAACAATCTTCTAATCACTAATTCTGTAATTATTCCTACCATTGTCAAAGCTCATTCTCCAGTTAACTCTACTAACCCTGCCAAAATCACTGGTTTAGTTATCCTGCGATTATTCTCCGGTTAGGCGTTATTACGTGTTCGTACAATGCATTTTCTGCACTACTCTCAGAATAGAACTTAAGCAGCTGCTGCACAACTTTCCCTTTGTAGCGTTGCGATCTGGCCAAAAATTTTCTGTCAAAATTTCATTTTCTTGGATACACCAAGAAGATAATACGTAATCTTTCTTACCTGTTAGTCGTTTATTTCCACTCTGGTAGTCTGAATCTATGGACTTATAAATCACATAAACAAACTGCATTCATCAGTTCTGCTTCATTCCTCTCAGCTCTTATAGCCCTGTCCCCTTTTGTCTGTGGAAAGTTTATTTCTAGATGCGATGAGGATTCCCCTAGCAGAGACATCACGTACACTACACACGCATTCAAAAATTAACTTATGATTCATTCAGAAATCAACTTGGAATGTGTTCAAAAACTAACTGGGACGCGTCTCAAACTTTTTTGAATAACTGATTGACTGACGTGTGCTAGGTGCTTTGTGAAACGTTTTTTTTCCTCAAGAATACGAATTTGTCTCCCTCATTACTGAAATTGCTGTCCGGTTCAGATACCCCGGTTTGCTGCTTACACAGCCAACAGCGACATTTCTGTAGCCAGAAGTGGGAGAAGGTACTAGTCATATGCGACTGAACTGCGCATGATCCCGCTCGTAACTGCTTAAGTGAATCTAATGTAAACAGTTCTGATGTCACGCTCATCGGAGGTAATTTGTTGTTACTAAGCATTGCATAATCTTCCTAAGACCTTTGACACACTTTGCTGCTGGCAGACGCTCGTATGAGCATTGTTCTTTTATATGGTGCATTTCCTTTGCAATTTAAATTTTATTCTCTCGTTCATGTTTTGTTGCTGCAGTATTATTCTGCAGAAGTGGGCTACAGTAATATCCTTTATTCAGGGTGTATACGTGGACAAGAAAAAAAATTCCCAGGTTTTTCCCAGTTGAAAATACACTTTTTCCGTGTTAAAAGACAGTATACTTTTCCTCTGCACTGTAAAACTTATCAGTCCTTAGAATGTTTAGGGTTTTCTACACAGACGTAGAATTTGCCGGCGCTTTAGAAAATGAAACCCAGGGGAGGGGGAAACACATTTTGGAAATATCTTTGATGTGCGGCAACATGTACGCTGCATTTCTTCGTTTTACGGAGGTATAAATTCGAATTCCACTAAACACTGCAAGTTACTTTCTGAAGCAATGAAATTGAGATTGCGATGCGCTTTTGTAAGCCAGTCATAGCTCACGTCACGTGATCTCGGCAGCTGATGACAGCAGAGGACACGTAGTGTAGTCAACCAATAGCAAGATCACTTAAGTAGCGCGAACACACAAAAAGAAAAGTTAATGGTTTAAATTAATATACATAGTTTTGCTAGAAGACAAACAATGCTTTCACAAATAATATAGGTCTCCAAGATTAATAAGCTGCATGAGAAGCTAAGCTTCCACATATAATGCTGAACATTTTGCGAATGTTACACTTTGTAAGATGCATCACACAAGTGTGCCAGTAAAATTTTTAATAACGACCTAAATGGCTGATCTTCTGGGCGCTCAATTCTTCTAGATGGTCATCCTCAAAGAGTTTATTTTTAAATGAGAGTCAAACACTCTGTGATTAAAGAAATTCATCGTACATTCTTGCACATAGTTAATCTTGCATAAAAGGAACTTTACTTTGAAAGTAACACTTTTCAAACCACCATTCGCGATATTTTCCTGTGAACTGTTAAAAATTTGTTCGTTTCAGCAGTTGCCAGAGAGCGCCAGATAACAGGCGTCACTGCGCCTGCGCAGCTGAGATGACGCAGGAAGCCTGCATGTTCGTACGTGTAAAATATTAAAAGATCTTGCATTATGTCATAAAAGAAACAAGACACCAAAGGATACTTCAGGAGTATCGGAATTTCGTGAACTATACTAAAATGCATAATTCGGCTTCAAGGGCACAATCTTACGTCCGGACTTAGATGTAAATTTTCTTGAGTACCAGTACTGTATTATCTCATGTTTGGTTCTTTATTATGGCACAATGCCATACGAGCTAGAAGATGGAAAACTTGCACTTGAAATGCAGCGAACAGTTAAAACAGGCCAACAGTGTGAAATTAAACACTTTGTTTCAAATAAATTGATTGCCTCAGCACAAAATATTAATAAAAGCCAAATCTCTCTAGCAAATTGACAAAAATAACTTCATTGCTCTGCAAGGTGATTAATGCTTGGCTGTCAGAAAGGTGGAAATAAAACCTGAAACTAACAACATATTACAACATATTTTACCATTCCGTAATTATGCGAATGTTTTTTAATTCATTTGGTAGCTCCCGGCCACAGAAATCCGTTTTGTTTCCATTTAATGTGAGAGCAATAAACAAAGAGGAAACAGCAAAATCACTTAACGTAAACACAGGTCACGTGGAGACTACCCACCTCCCAACTACGACTCAAGGCTGCTCTGTGCATCAGCCCTGGATCTACGATATTTCTGAACTGGAGCAATTTAGTTAGTGGCACCCACCCACACATCTGTAGCCAGAAGAGAAAGAAGATGCTACTCATAGGTAACTGCTCAAATGAATCAAATGTAAACAGCTCTCATGTCACACTCATCGGATGCAATTTGTTGTTAGGAAGCACTGCATATTCTTTCTGAAGCCTTTGACATACTTTGTGTTGGCAGACACTTTTATGAGCACTGTGTTTTGTTGTTGTATATGGCGCGTTTCCTTTGCGACTTAAGTTTTATTTTCGTTTTTTCTCTCTCGTACATGTTTTTTGCTGCAGCATTATTCTGCAGAAGCGGGATACACTAATATTCTTGGTTAGACTATTGGTTCTTACCAATCAAAATCACAAAAATTTAACTGGCAACTAAAACAAGCAAAAGTTCCCGAAATTCTAAAAAATTCCTGGGTTTTTCCCGCTTTTCTTCCGGACGAAAAAATTCCTGGGTTTTTCCCGGATCATATACACCATGGAAGTTCATGGTTTAAAACAATATACATATCATGTAGCTACACGAAAAGCTAAGCTTTCAAGTATAATATTGGACTTTTTTTACCCATTAAGATACATGAAACACAAATATGCCATTAAAATTTCAAATTATGACAAATGTCTAATCTTCTGGGCCTGAAAATTTTCTAAGGAGCCGGCCTTCCAAGTGTTAAGTTTTGAATGAGAGTCAAATGCTCTGTGATTTAACATTCATCGTCCATTCTCACATGTTACTTAATTCATCATGTGTAGAAGGAAATTTGCTTTGAAGGTACCCCTTCTCAAACCACCATTCACAATATTTTTCTGTGCCTGTTGGAAAAAGGTTTGCAAGAGCAGTTGTCACAGAGTGCCGTAAGTTACAGCACATGCACAGATACAGTGACATAAGAAGTCTGTCCTCGGCATTTCGTCTGCTCTTATACCTTTCGTTGTCTTTCTGTTTGGAATTTCTTGTGTAGAGGGGAATTACATAACCATGTGCAGTACTGTGGCATATTGTTCTGAGGAATACAGAGCTACTGTACTTAGAGCAATTATTTTATCATATCCTATCCAGACAAGGAACTCAAAATTCAAGCAGTCCTTGGCACAATATTCGTTTCAAAATTTGACTTTACAACTTGAAGCCCCTAATATTTTGCTAGACAAAACCCTGTGCTCTGCCCATCTATAATTCACTGAAGAATAGCTGTCTGCCAAAAGACAAAAGCAACACAAATTAAGAAATAACTTCAAGCCTAGAGGCCTCACAGAAGTGTTGAAACAGGTCTTGTGATCAAAAAACAAAGAGTTTCAAAGAAGCCAGATATGTAAAATTCTGCTACATCTTTTCAGTGTAGTTTTCGGCTAGTCAAATTTTTTTTTTTTGGAGAAATATCACTGAATTATGTTTGGTTCTTTATTATGGCATAATGCCACGTGTGCCAGAAGATTAAGACAAACACTAGAAATTCAGTGAACAGTTTAAAGTAGTCAAAAGTGTGGAATGAAACACTTCCTTTCAAATAAACTGATTACCTCTGCTGAGCAGATTAATTGAAGTCAAATTTCGTCCGGAAATCAACAGAAATAACTTCATTGTTCTGCAATGCGATTAATGCTCGATTGTGAATAATGTGGAAGAAAAGGAAGAGCAGGAAACAAACTAATAACATATTTCCATCATCCATTAACAAAATGAATGTATTTTAATTCATCTGATAGCTTCTAGTCACAGAAATGCAATTCATATTCATTTGACGTGAGAGTTGTAAACAAAGAGACAACAGCAAAAATCACAAAACATTAAGCGTGTCACATGGAGACTACTCCCCATGTATCTGACAGCTTATGCATCTAACAGTCATACTTCACATAGCAAGTGGGAGAAGGCACTGCTCATACACGATTTCAGCTCTGTGCATGTGGACGAGCCTGCTGGAAACTAATCTAATCTAAGCAACTGTGACACCATGCTCAATGAAAGCAGTCTTCTGCTAAGTATTGCATAGTATTTGCCTTAAAGCCTTTGACACATGTCGCTTTCGAAAGACGCTTGTGCACACACTGTGTTTTGTTGTTGTAAATGGTGCATTTTCTTTGCAACTTGAGTTTTACATTGGTGTGTCTCTCTCATTTATGTTTTATGGCTGCAGATTATTCTGCAGTAGTAGGCTACAGTAAAATTCAAGTATCTGTTCTTACCGGCCAAAATTACAAAAATTTAACTACAAACTAAAACAATGAAAAATTCCTGGATTTTTCCTGGTTTTCTCCCGGATGAAGAAAATCCTGGGTATTTTCTGGATTTCCCGGGCCTGTAATTCACATCTGAGTAATTAATTATGTACAAAGTGAACTTACACTTAGACTGCACTCTGAGCCCATGTACCAAAAGCTGTATTATTGTAAGGAATAAAATTACAGTCACAGGCTTGAGGATAGATATGTGAAGTCATAAAAATGAGCACTTGCATTACGGTGGCTACTTTTAAGCCAATCAAGATGTCTGTAATAGCAAAAAAATAACACTTGGTGAAACAGTAGTCACCAAACAGAAACATCAGAGCCCACTAATTATTACAATATGCCTGAAATTAGTATAAATGGCTGTCAAACAGCAACGATACAGATAGGAAAAGTAAATAAACTTAATTATTTCAAAAGTAATTGTCATCTCTTAATACATTTACTCCACCGTGAGACAAGATGGTCACCACCACCACCACCACCACCACCACCACCACCACCACCACCACCACCACCACCACCAAGGAAAAACGTTTGCAGTTCCCATGGAAGCAAATGGACCCAACCCACGTTTCCAAGGTTGTTTAGACTAGACTGCAGAAGTTTTACTGGAAAGCCTTTGTACACCTTCCATGCAGTCCCGATCTCTCCCCATATTTTCAGTGCCCTGAAGAAAGACCTTCATGGCCCTCTATTTGATTTGGGCAAACAGGTGCATGCCTGGGTACAATCACAGTTATGTAGGTGCCGCAAACATTTTTCATATAAGCTTTAACTATCTGGTCTCACAACAGGATAAATGTATTAACAGTTATGGCAATTACTTTTGAAATAATAAATAATTTACTTACTTTTTCCCCCTCTTGCTTTCATTTGGCTGCCACTTTTACATTATAAGGCCACTGCCAGTTTGCATATTAAGTTTGGAAACCTTTTGAACATTGTCATAGGCTATGTTTAACATCACAGCTTTCGCTAACACATTTTATGGAAATATTATGGAGAGTTACAGTTTAGCTTTCCCCACATCTGTTGAATGAGGACTGCGAGTGGTCCACAATTTTATGTTTGAATATATTAGTGTATTACATGAAAGGAACATATTATGAAGTTTTATTTTTTAGTCCCCTCCCCATAATTGCAAATTTACTGAGGTGGTTTGAGTGGATGTGGCATACAGTGAAATTTTATACTGAAACTTTGCTATATGCTACAATGGTGCTGATGCACAAAAGCAGTGGGCAGCGAGGTGCACATCTGCAAGTGAATGTTCCTCAAGTTGCTTAGTACCATCATTTAACTATTAGTTTTAACTGGTCTTAATACAACAACTCTGAACAGCTCCAACTATATTTTGATTTGGAAATTGGCGGGAAATGATTAAAGCACTTTGGAGTTAAGATCAGCAATTTAATATGGGGAAATCCATCTGTATTCTCCCAATCAGCGTGATTATTTTTAGCAGATGTAAATCTTTGTTTTTGCATTAACATAAAAATGCATGAGAACTCCGTACTTCCACTAGGAATAACCTACAATTCTATGAAATTTACATACGTGTATGAGCCACCAGACAAATCCACATCCAAAGCTTCTGGACAATGCAAGCATAAAACAGAAAAGTTCGTATTTTCATTATTAGTTTAAAAGCACAACTCAATTTGTTTCTGTCAAAAATAAAGGCGCTAGCATTAATATCACATGATTATTTTACTTTTCCTCGCCAAACTTATTGCGTACTAAACAATGTTTTCAGTCTGATGCACTCCGCTTTATTTGTTAATCATCAGTGCTAATTAATATGAGTTTATTGCCTTTTTCACATATGATGACTGATTCTTTCTTTAACTAGCAAGTATTGAAAAAAGAAATGTTGTATCACTTCCACTGTTCACTTTCAGAAGCCCACTTCTTTAATTGCATTTGGTTTGCTTCAAATTTTTAAAATTTTGTTGTATGAAGTTTTCACACAAACTTTGCTGTGCCTGTGTCACACAGTACAATCAAAAATTAGACTTTAAAAAACTGATGAAAATGAGCAGTGCAAGTAATAGTAAGCTTTGATAACCTGTGTAAAGTAATCTTTCACCGTTTTTCACACACCCACAGGAGAAAATATCTGCAGTTCAAGCTGTTCTTGACGTGTAACACAGAGGGGGGAGGGGGAGGGGGAGCGGGAGAGGGGGAGGGGGGGCGGGGGAGGGGGAGGGGGGGAGAGAGAGATACAACAGGAAATAACTTTCCACAGCGTATACACCAGCTATGGACTCAATTTTCTCAGTGTGCAAACTTAAATATGAGTGTACATTTGTAAAATGCCGCGAAATCATACAAATGACCGAATGGTAACAGATTGCTGAACATAATTACACAAAATACAACATAAGCTGCAGGAAATGAAGACTTAATAGGAATAAAAAGAAAGCACTTCCACTTTACAAGAATTACTATCCTTGTCCCTCGTACTACATTTTAGCCAAATGAAGAAGGGGGAAGGAACAGGCTATGGACAATTATCCATAACTAGAAGCAATTTGAGGAAACCACAGAAAACCTAAGGCCAGGTGACACAGTGGCAATTTGGAATCTCACCATGTTTTTAATGCGAGTTTAGTATCTTTATTATCGAGTCTCCTTATTCAATACATACAGTTCCAACAAAAATCATAGAAATGCATTCAAACCTCATATTAATGTAAAATATGCTATTACCAGAAATTATTGTACTTATCAACAAGAAACTGTAGAAGTACATTTCTTTCTTTGTATATACTGATAATCTGCTACACATGAAAACACTACCAACAGAAGGAGGGAAAAATGAATAAATGTGTTTTGCATACCTGTGTGCCAGATGATTGGGTAGGATTCAGTTGTGAACTAAGCAACAGATCTTCCAAATGTGCTGGCTGTGAAAAGGAAAATGGAATATCATGTTGCACAAGTGGTCCTTGATCAGGGCATTCTCGCTCAAGTCTTGGCTCTGGCTGTGAGTGGCACAAGCGTGCTGCTCCAGATATATCACAGGTTCCATTCAGTGGTGACAAATCTCCACCTGAGCAAATCCTCTTGCTGGTCGCATTTGGGGTTGCCTCATTTGAATGGTACGATTCTAAAAAATTGAGATATTTACAATTTGCAAAAAATCTACATATACAGATGTAGTTTTTACTAAAACTTCAATGCAAATACAATGTAAAACTTATAATAAATCTATCTTGCGACTAACAAACATGGCAATTTGTCAACAACAGCTACAAATGTCATTACATCTTGATAAAAATGACAATTTAAATACGAAATCACCACCATGAATCAAAATTAAACCCACATATAAGATAATGTAGTAACTCCTTCACTACTAGGAAAAGAACAACTGTTGAAAATAAGATAGAAATAAAAATGTTCTAAATGAGTAAATTTAGGTCATAACAGAAACAGCTTATCCGTTTTTGTCTGCTGAAAAAGAAGCATTTTCATATATGCATGATGGAGGCAATACCCTAAATTGGGCAACTAAATTGAAACTAAATCTTAGAGAAATTTTCCAGGGTTCTAACTGTCCTGTTACTTTGGGGTTACTTTAATTATGTAAAACTGTCAAAAAGAATAATTACCACCACAAACATAGGGAAAAATGGTCCCAAGAATTTGACTATTAATGTTCACTCTTGCTCATGGTTCAATTCCTTCTTTTCCTCATGCTTCAGTGAAGTGAGAAAATAGGTACACCAATAGAAACTAATAACTACTTCATTGCACTTAGCTAAATGGGAAAAAACAACATTACTTTTTGAAAATTGTTTTTAGGAACATTGCAATAATATGATTGGGTGCAACAATAGTTCTGTGCAAAGAGCCAAGTCAAAGCACAATAAGTTTTTCGCCGTTTACAAGTTTCAAATAGTTAAGTCCTGGGAGAAAGGAAGCAATCAAAAACACTGTTTCACGAAAGATCCAAGATGCGCTATACCTGGTCCAGAATAACAAAGCGATTGCAGCTACAGTGGAGCCTCACACAACAAGCGTAATTCCTTCCAGAATCTTACTCTTAGTGCAAAACACTCGTTAAGCAAAACAATTTATCCCATAAATTAATGTAAAATATGGTAATGTGTTCCATGCAAGAAAAGTACTATAGGTTTTCTCTTGTTATTCTTATATACATTATTTATTCGAAGGGACTTATACACACAGTATTATGTAATTTATTATTCATGATACACAACTAATTATTTTTTTTACATCCTTTGTTTCTGCCGACGCTTCAACATTTGTCAAAAATGAGTCACAGCATTATCATCAAATGAATTTGTAGCGCGTGTAGCCACTGTTTCACTGGGGGTGAAAATTTTCGATTTACAACGCAATTGATTCCCATGGTTTTAGCACTTCTCTCTTATTGCGTCAGTAAGATTGCTGTTACCACTGCCTCCTCCAAACTAGTCTCCACAACTTCCTTCAGTGAAACACACTGCAACTTCATAAGCTCTTCAGTGGTCATTTCTTGGCTGTGATCTTCCACAAGCTCATCAGTATCATCATTGTCCACTTCTAGTCCCATGCTCTTGGCCAGACGCCATCTCATTGACTACAGGCACTCACAGGTCTCAGAGTCACACACTGGCCAAAGCTTCTTACAAGGGAACCTTCCCATCGCACCCCCCCCTCAGATTTAGTTATAAGTTGGCACAGGGATAGGCCTTGAAAAACTGAACACAGATCAATCGAGGAAACAGGAAGAAGTTGTGTGGAACTATGAAAAAAAAAAAAAAAAAAAAAAAAAAAAAAAAAAAATAAGCAAAATATACAAACTGAGTAGTCCATGTGCAAGATAGGCAACATAAAGGAGAGTGTTGGCTGATGAGCGCCGTGGTCTTGTGGTTAGCGTGAGCAGCTGTGGAATGGCAGGTCATTGGTTCAAATCATCTCTCGGATGAAAATTTTAATTTTTTATTTTCAGATAATTATCAAAGTTCAGGCACTCACACATAATCAACTTCGCTCTCCAAAATTCCAGGACATGTTCAGATTTGCTTGGACATATACAGAATTTGACGGTCTACGCACGGAAACATTTGAAAACGTTAAAAACATATGTTCTGACAGAGCACAGGGAAAACTGTGCAACTGTGAAACTGTTGCATTCATTTGTTGCAGTTTATGTGACAAACTCTTATGTTTTCATCACTTTTTGGGAGTGATTATCACATCCACAAGAAAACCTAAATCGGGCAAGGTAGAATAATCTTTTTACCCATTCGCCAAGTGTGCAAGTTATGTGGGTCGACAACATATTCCTGTCATGTGACGCACATGCCGTCACCAGTAACGTAAAGAATATATCAGACGTGTTTTCCTATGGAGGAATCGGTTGACCTATGACCTTGCGATCAAATGTTTTCGGTTCCTATTGGAGAGGCATGTCCTTTCGTCTACTAATCGCACGGTTTTGCGGTGCGGTCGCAAAACACAGACACTAAACTTATTACAGTGAACAGAGACGTAAATGAATGAACGGACAGATCGTAACTTTGCGAAAATGAAAAAAGTAAAATTTACACTCGAGGGAGGATTCGAACCAAGGACCTTTTGTTCCGCAGTTGGTCACTCTAACCACGAGACCACGGCACTCATGAACTAACAATGTCCTTGATGTTGCGTATCTTGTACATGCACTACTCAGTTTGTATATTTTGCTTATTTTTTCATAGTTCCACACAACTTCTTCCTGTTTTCTCGATTTATCTGTGTTCAGTTTTTCAAGGCCTATCCACTGTGTCAATTTATAACTAAATCTGAGGGGGGTGCGATGGGGAGGTTCCCTTGTTAGAAACAGAAATGAGTTCTGGTAACCTCTTAGCATGACCTTTTGATCATACTGATGCAGGAAATGATGTTTAAGTGATATTCCAAAACTTTCTGACAGTGAGATTGGTAGCTTCTTTCAACTCAAAGCAATTCTATAAGACAGCTTTAGTGTAGAGCTTCTTGAAGTTAGATATAATCTGCTGGTCCACAGGCTGGAGCAACAGAGTGGTGTTGGGAGGTAGAAATTGGATCTTGATGAATTGAAATTCTTCAAGGAGGTGGCCTTGTAGGCCCGGAGAATGGGCAGGAGCATTGTCCGCAATAAGTACGACAGAGTGGCATATTCATCTCAAACAAATATTTTTTTCACTGAAGGACCAAATGCTCCACTGATCCTATTACAAAAATGATCATGTGCCACACAAGCCTTGTTGCTGGACCTCCACATCACATTTAACCTGCTCTTCTCAACTTTACACTTCTTAAAGGGTAATAGAATGGTAAACAAGCATGGTTTAATTTTCAAATAGCCACCTGCATTGGCACAAAATATCAGTGTGAGAGTCTTTCATTGGCTTGTGATTGGGCAATGCATTCTGCTGTTTTAGGGTACATTTCGGCATCTTTTCCAGACTAGATCTGTCTCGTCACAATTAAAAACCTGTTGTGGCAGATAACCATCAGAATCTGCAAGCATCTTTAAGTTGCTGATGAAGTTCTCTGCAGCCTTGGTGTAGCAGCTGGCTGCATCGGTGAAGTCACCTTGCAACTGTTTTTCATCTATCCATATAAGTAGCAAACTTTTGACATTGTCCAGAATAAGAAACCTTTGTTCAGATACTCTTGTCACTTCCTTCGAAGCGTCAATCTCCTTAATCGTGTCCCTGTTCTTCAGGATAGTGCAAATAGTGATTTAGACCGATTGTACGTGATGCTAAATCAGCAATGTTCACACTACGTTCGCATTTTACAATCATTTTACATTTCATTTCTAAGACAATTTTCTTTCTCTTGTGGTAGTCATCTTGTGGCTTGATCTTCAAGGACATTTCTACAAATGTTATTAAAATTTGCATACAAAAAACACTGTTAGCAAGTTGAGAAAAATGTGTGATCACAAGTTGGAATAAGATGATACCAGAAAGAGCGCTAAAATTTGCATTATGGGATGTGCTCATTAAGCAAGGTTCCGCTGTACTTAGCATGTCACACCTTCTGTTCTGTTCACCAGTCAACTCTGCTACATCAGGTGTGAGTTGACAGTTGCAGACAATGCTCGAGGCAGATTGCATTCATTTTCATTGTTTCTTAATGCATTGTGTATTTTACACAACAGAATACCATTTAGTAGTTGCAAAAATTGTGCAGAAAAATAATATAACTTACCATTACGCAAAGGAAGCTGAATACTGTGCATTCACAGTAAAAAAAGAGAATTTATACAAGAACAGCTGATGATGCCACAATCATTTTCGGTGTGCAAACTAACTTTAAACAATATCAGCCCATCCCAAACATGGCTGCCAATTGTTGTCTTTTGATTGAGATCTAATTCCAACTTTTTTTTATAACCTTCTCCAATAGCTCAGTTTGGATAAGCTTGGCACCTCTGATGTGTGTGGGTTATCAATACTTACCAAGTTTGTATCTCCTTAATAACGAACCGTTTGAATTGAAAATGGTGTTGAATCATATTCTTACTTTGTGTCTCATCACTGTTCTAGCTGTTCCTGACTGGCAGCAAAACAGACATGGTATTTACAGCAACATTATTAACGTAACACAAAAGTCAGCCCATATTCTTCATGGTAATCATTCATGAAAGATTTCTCACATTCCATGAACTATATATATATATAAATTCATGTAACACCTGCCAATGTTAAGAAACTGAAATTTTCTTATGATTATATGACAAGAAATGCAATTAAGCCACAGGGAAAGTTGAACAGAGGCACATAGCACATTTGCAGACAAGATCACAAAATTAAATCTCTAACTTGCAAGTTTTTTTTTAATCTATTATAACAGCTGTATTCCATATTAGACACAGCAGAACCTCTATGCACTATTGGGTATTTCTCTGGTTTAGCTTGGGGCTTATGCCATTAACAATTGAAGTTTTTCACCTGCCTGTGTCATTCCCCATCTTTGAACATTTCTGTACTGTCACTATAATGCCTTCTTATACTACACACACCACTAATGCAATTCACTTCTTCTAGTTGATCATTCAGCTCTATTAAGACACTTAAAAAATCTGGAGAAATTTATTACATAGATAACAATAACATTATAATATTTCTGAAATGGTGGCAACCTTTGGTACCCTTATACCAAAGGGTGCAACAAGCAAAATAAAAGTGCTTCAGTGTGATTAGGAACTACTAACAGCTTTTAACTTTCAACAGGGATATGACTAATGATTTACTAATTCCACACTTTTGAAGCATCAGTAATGTTGACAGCATTGTATTTATTGACAGTTTCTTACCCTTACACCAAACTACACACAATTTGTTATGGCAGTTCCTTGGCTTACCATAAAGGGTGTAACTAAATTCCGTTTACAGACATTTAAGACTTGATGGGGACCAAGACAGTTAAGTTTACAAGAACTCATATACAGAAACTTACTGTTTGCCTGCTACGCACAAAATACCACAACGTGTGTTCAAACTTCCCAAATTTTTGGTGCCATTGACATATGACATTCACAGATCACCTTATGTCACACATACACTACAAGTTTGTTTAGATGCAATTCAGTTCCAGATAATTGTCTGGGAAGTATGAACGTTTGACTAAATTTCACGGGTCGTAACTGATGCTTTTCAAGGCCGGCAGCTGTCACTCATTATTTGAATAATGAAATACTGAAGTAGCAGATTAGATTCAGTTTTTGTTACACAGATGCAAAAAACGAGATGATTACGTACTTTTTCATGCTTATCACAATGTGTTTCAAGTATTTCTCATTGTGAAGTGTAAATATCTACATTAGTATTGTGTGTGGTGTTTGAGTAGGTGCTACTTTGTGCCTCCTCAGTAATGCAGAAAACCCCACACATGCAAATTATCACTCACATTTTTTTGTTTTGTAACGTAACAAAAAATACATATGTAGACATTGCACTTAACAAGAATAAATCCTCAAAACATGTTTTGCTCAGCATGAAAAATAATAAATAAATGGTGCTGTGTTTAAACTAAAAACATTTGAAGTTTCGAGCAAGGCAAAGTGAATGAGAGTGTCAACTAGCACTGTGTGTAGCCAAATGCTGAAACACGCTAAGTATGGTTCGACGAAGGTGTCACAATGATCAGAACTATCACAAAACTGCATTTGTGCAGTAGAGACAGTTTGGAAATGAGTGTGGCTGGTCATATCTTTACTCGAATGAATCTAGTTATTCACATCGGCCATACTGGCAAGTAGAGCTTGGTAGTGGTGGGAGATAAGGCACAAATTGTTCCCACTTCTACATATTTATTGGTTCAAATCGGCGGAGTGTAGTACCCTGGTGTTAAGAAACTTAACCACGTAATATTTGTAAACACTACTGGACGGCCAAAGTCATGCCAGCATCATTTTTTCCCCACAATCATTTTTTTGTAATGTGTAAATTGAGGGAAAATTGCAAATATGTTGACGCAAAATCGGGTGCAAATTAACATTGTTGACATAGGAAATTTGACGAGAATAAAAAAAGTCATAAATAGTGGGAAAACATTAATTCTGGGAACATAAAAGTGGGGTTATACTGTACATTCAGTATCAGTGGTGCTCCATGGTGGTGCCAGAGGCTGTACTCAATGCACTGGAAGGAGACGTGACGAGTACCAGAACCATAGCAGGTAGACAATGTCTATGAAGAAACTGTCTAGTGTGTTCTGCATGAGCAGCAACTACACTTTTACCACTCTGAGAAGGGACGCACAATGCAGCCACAATATATTGCACCACAAACCCACTTCTGTAAGTGGTTTATACACAATTGTGTGAACTTCCCACAGCATATTCTTTTTGCAGATGAAGTCGAGTTCACCAGGGAAGGTGTTCTCGATGCCCACAACAGCCATGTGTAAGCTGATGAAAACCCACAAGCTGTGTGCCCCCATGGGTTTCAGGAATGATGTGGTCTGAACATTTCGGCAGTGTTCCCGGATGAACATGTGATTGGACTGCACCATTTCTCAGAGGTGCTGTGTACTTTCGATTCCTTGACAGAGTACTGCATGTGATCTTTGAAGATTTGCTACTGTGCGCGTCAAAATAAGTGGCTCCAGCATGATGAAATTTTTCACTTGAGGCCCAAGATCATCTGGAATAAGATTTGGGCAATAATGGATACACCCAACTGCTTGATCTATAAATTCTGCAACTTTACTAAAGACTACATGAAATCCTACTTTTGCAAGACCCCTAAGGCATCCAGGTAAGACCTACTGGCATGAGTTACGGTTGTGACAGATGCTGGAGGACCAAGGTTTTGCGTGCACGTGTAATGGAAGATGATACGGAGGTACCGTACCTGTGTTGATGACTTGTTATCACATTGAGCCTTACTTTTAAGTACACCAATACGACAAGCAGCAGGAATCATGAAGCAATGTGTGTTGTTGCATTTTGTGTGTAGTCAGAAAACTATGCTTTTCTTAACTAGTTCCTTCATTTAACTTTATTGTCATGGTTACCACTATATGTCATGGTTACCACTACATGTCCTCAAAGGCTGTACAAGTAATTTGTACTGAACAGAAATGGACAATGAACTTTCCAAAACGAATTTTCACTTTATAGCAGCGTATGCACCTCTGCCTTTAGTCTACACAAGCTTTATCAACTGAGCTATTCAAGCTTGACTCACTGTTGTGAGAGTGGGTCACGAGTTGGGCTTGGATAGCTCATTTGGTAGAGCACTTGCTCCCTAAAAGCGAAGGTCCCAGATTTGAATCCCAGTCTAGCGAACAGTTTTAATCTGCCAGGGAGTTTCACAGCAATGAAGTCGTTTACAGGTAGACAGTATGTCACTACAAAACATGAGGGGGCTGTCTTTCAGTCTACTGCAACAGTCATTTCATGCACTATTTTGGGACAATGATCTGTTTTAAACAGAAGAATATCATGTCGTTAGAAAGATGGCAGCATTATGGATTATGTGAAGGGAGATGAATGACCGTACTGTTTCTGACACACCAAAAATTTAAATGGGGTACTGTCAATCTCACTCATTAAAATATTATCTATGATATTTGCTTTATATGCTAGCTGTGAAGAAAAAATGGCTGTTTCTGTACATGCACTAACACGGAAATTATTGCTACGGTTTCATAGCTGACATGGTCCATGTTCCCACAAAAAATCCATGTAAGTGTACAGAACTCTAATACTGATGGAGTTATGTCAGTACACAGAAGGGAGGGAGGGTGCGTGATGTGCTACATGAAGGCAAAGCATCTGTTTTGTACAACATACAAAAGGAAGTGATGACAGCAATCACTGGTTTGAAGGTTTTTTTTCCTCTTCCATCTCTGACAGAAAGAGGCAATATAAAACCATCGACTTAATTGTAAATAATTAAATTTTTTTCACATGAAACCTGTTATTGGCAGTTTGATTTCTACAAATTTGCTATTAAAATTTTATGGACCTTTTCCAAACAATACAGTGAGGTTCAACTGTCACACTTTAATGTATTCTGCACATGGATAACAGTAATAAAACTGGAACACTTTAAAGACAGATTCTTAACAACGTACAAACATTCACAGTACAGTAACGAACTAATAATGTAGCAATTTTCCAGGAAGATGAACTCGAAGTCTGCACTGTTTTCCTGACTTCGGTAATCTAGCTTTATGATGCCATCCCTATGCTCATACAGCTAGATCACCAAAGAGAGGACAACAGCATGTTCTTCTTTCTTCCCCTGTAACTTATTGTTAACAAGAACCCATATGATTTTACCCGGGACATCACACTATGTACTATATCTATGCACGTGGAAAGAAAGGAAAAAAGAAAACACACTTCTTGCAAGTATTTCACAAGCTTCTGTTCTCCCCTGTAGCATACGCCCATAGCCATGCTTTGGTAATCTAGCTTTATGAAATAGTAATCAATCATACAGCTACATCACCAAAGCAAGGCCCAGAGCAAGGTTTTTGAGGCCTCTGGCTGTAATGAGAGTAAACATACATTACTTTTTCACACCATAAACTATCCCTCTAAATTTACAAAATGGTTACCTCCATTCTCCAAATTTTTGTACATGCAATAGTTCCACAGCTAAATTAACTAGCATTTTCCCATTAATATGTAAAATTTTTTCTTGCTTACTTTTCCAAGAACTACTTCAAATGTTCCAGAATAATCAGGAATTGGTGCTCCTCCTGCAGTAAAAGGATACAGTAATACTGTGATGCATTGCTGCACTTCCTGGTTAGGTACCAAGTACCCCTGAGTTAACATCTCAGAGTCACTCAGTACCTGACCACAGAGCACAGCTTATGGAAGTCCCTTCACTTGGAGGTCTGCTGCCTGCTGAATGTGATTACTCTGAAAACAAAGTAGAGACAAATTCATTAACATTACCTGGCATCTTCATGAAGTTCTTCTGGCACCAACGATGAGACACAATCTGCTTTAACGTATAGCGACCTGAGGGCATCGGTACGAGAATACGGCGTACCAGTGAAAGGGCCATATTGTCAAGTTTCACCCAGGGAGTGAGAGGTGCCCATTTGCCATCCTTCCATGCCATGTACTCCACACAATCTGCAGTAGGTTGATCCCAAGGTAGTTCTGGAAAACAAAAATCGAGGTAATTCCATGACCAGCTGTTACTAAATACACAGTCACAAAACACCAATTCTCCACACAGTTATTCTACTAGGAACCCTGCTCATGAACAGAGCATGTTATTTTTCTTATAACTATTTATGTAATATTGTCCAGCATTTTTAAGAAATTATGCTCACTGCATCAATCATTTATTAGCAATAAATACAGTAGATCCGTATTAGGTAGAGCATATATTACTTAGACTCCTTCCGACCTCTGAATTGACTTACTAGCCAGTAGTAAGGGGTACCTACAGCTTAATGTAGACTCTATACTGTAATATAATTGTGGATTTACTACATATAGAAATCAATGACATATTACTGAGGATTGAATGAGCATTACAGTCCCTACCTGGATTTGTAGTCTCAGATCTGTCCCAGTCACATTTTGAGACTCAACAACAGCACCGAACATTTAATATACGATTCTGCAGTTCTGCACACTAGTCCATCTTGAGTTAGCTTCATCTGTGCATAACAATTGCAACATGCATCCATTTGAGCTCTGCTTGCTGTATTGAAGTCTTTGTTTCACTCTACAGTTTTTACCCACACATTTACATCACCCAATTGACAGTTCTTTGATGTCTTAATATGTATTATAGCAATTTATCTCCATTTTTAGTAAAGTTATACCATATTAGTAATAGTGGCTTATAATTACATCTGCATCATGCTACTAGACGGTTTATTCTGCAATTTGATGGAGGAAGCATGAGAACTATGTAAGTTAAATCGAGCATGTTCCTTAATTTTTCTGAACAAAAGATTTTTTTTTTCTGTCTATCATGAACCATTGGATATCCCTATCTCCGCTGATTACTTTGGAACCCACAGTTTTTAAATGGATTTGCATTGAAAGTACACAGTCCAGTGACATGCTTCGAAGCTAGTAAAACGACACACACACACACACACACACACACACACACACACACACACACACACACACACACACACACACACTTTTCCAACACCAAAAGCTTATTTTGGGTAACAACTTCACCAAAAACATAAACTTTTTTCTTTTTTTCCCCACTTCTATTTATTTTTATGCCAAGTTAGATGATGTATTCACCTATCCTTAACACACCTGGTTCTATGACATCCCTGTTAATTATAATTTTTCTTTCCCATAGTTTGGTTTTACTACTGTCCTATTTTATTTTCAGGTATATTTTCAAACTTGCTCTTAAGTCCTCCCGTTGTTTAAGTTCATCATCTGTACTAAGAGGCAAATCATAAAATTTCAAAGGCAGAACAAATCTTATTCAGGTATGCTTTATTTTTTTATTATTTTCATACTTGGCTTTCCTCTTAAGTAAACTGAAAATGAAGAAGGAGCAGGGGCACTGCCCGGGGGTTGCACAGAGGATGGCAGCAAGAGCAAAAGCACGTGCAAGATGTGAGGTGGTTTGCAAAGGCGCCAATACTCTGGGCAAGCACGGGGGTGGGGGGCAATGTGCTCCCTTCCAACTCCCAGGAAAAGAAATATACATAGTGTCAGTGTTTTTATTTCAAGAAAATGATTTCAAAGCCAGTATTATGCAGATTTTTAACAGGGCCAGAGCTATAACTTTTTTATGGCTACTTACAAATTGCAATTCATCTTTGAAAATATTGTAAGTACAGAATGCCTCCAGATTATTGTATGGGTGCCCCAATTGCTTGGTCATGGGACAAGTGGTGATTTATGTATAGTATTAAACAGTGTAAACACTATTCCATAACAAAAAGCAGAATTTGATAAACTGTTTTCTACAGATACATTTTCCGACAATGGTGTACCAGCACCATACCGTATTAACTTTCTTTTTAATTTTTTTTATTTCTGTAACGATTTTAATTTTTAATTAAGATGTGTGTGTGTGGTTCACCTTAAAGATAAGGCCTGGCTCACCCTAAATCAAAGGCATACCGCCCCATCACAGACTTGACTGCATCAAATTGGGATCGAAGGTTATGAGCACTCCAGTTACACACAAAATAAGAAGACATTTTAGATAGGAAAACACTATCAAACTACATTCCCAAATGAAAAATTACAATATAATTTTATTAGTGCAAAACAAATCTGCATTCTTTTGTAGCCCTCTGTGTCAAGAAAATTAACAAATCAAAGACATTACACATTCTTACCAAACAGAAATTCTTCCCAGAAGTATAGTCACATGCTCTTGACTATGGTACGCTAGCTTTAGGGTTCACTGAATAAATCACCTACAGCTAGGATACCAAAGACAAGATCACATGCATTCAAATCTTCAGCTGCTGCTTCTCTTCGGCCACTTTTATCCAGGTTATTTAACCAGTGAACAGACGAGTTTTGTTATTAATTCTGTTGTATCCTGTAAATGAAACCTGATGGAAATGCAATTACAATACCACTGTAGATATTTCAGAAGTTCCTCAGAGCATGTCAGTTCAATCCTGCATTGGATATATCATAAATTCAAGTAATTTAGACACAGCTAGCCAGGGTAAGAACTCTTCACAGCAAGTTCAACACCTGAGACTGTTGCTCCCATTTAAAATGAGGAATTATTATTTCTTATGACTGAAAATGCGAACACTAGGGAAGACAAATCATCAGAACTTCATGAATTGTTTAATGCCTCACCTTTGTGAAGAACATCGCTGTATTATAAAATTACGCATTATCGAACTTTTTGTACACACAAAAGCTACTTTATGAAGTATAGGTTTGGTTCACCCCTCAAAGTTTGGAAACAAATAACTGACAGGAATGGAGTCATGTTTCATCTTTAACAACTGCCAATATTTTAACAAGTGCACATCCAGTCGTTTTCAAGGCACAAATACAGCAACGAAGAAAAGTGCAAGGAAATTTGCAGAACATATCTGGAAAGAGCACGCACCCGCAGGTGTGCACATGCACGCACACTAATTCCATACAGAATTCGAGCAAAATTGCTTCCTAGTGCATACCGGAATCTCCTTGGTGTTTTATTCCATAAGATAACAGGTCCTAAAGCAATGTTCTGCAATAGAAGGTTTGCTCAACTGCTTTAAGTGTGCACAGTGCTTATGATCAATACACCAGTGCTCTTCTGTCTTAGGGGCTGACCAATGTTAAGACTAACTGCAAGAAATACAATATTTTCACACCCCAAGATCATCCTTCAGGGATCCTAATGTTAAATTAAGAATGTGTCCAAGAAATGCATTTCACATATTTTCGCAAAATATGACAAATCCTGTTGGAAATGACATTTTGTACATATGGAGAAACTCTAGTTTCATAACTCATTAACTGCTTTTTGTGAATATAATTAGCATAGTTGTTTTACACTGGATGTGTTCATTCTGCGAACATTATATTGGTAATTTTGTGCAATATTTACATTCACATTATTAAAGAACAAGGCAGCCTAGGGTTTCATGTCATGTCGATGATGTCATTAGTGACAAAATACAAGTTAGTCTTTTTGAAAAGACTCATCCTGGTAATTCAGGGAACAATGGAAGACACACACTTGAATGGCTGTATAGGGATTTTAACTGCCATTCTGAATGCAAGTCCAGCATCTTAAGCACTGCACCACCTTGCATTGTACACCTTATTTCACAGCACATCCATAAAATGCTGCAAGGTTAGTTATTTAGCTGAGAATTTATTTGTAAACCTTGTCCTAATACGTGATTTGTATTTATGATGAACGGAAATTAAAACAAAGAAATGTTCCACAGAAAGTATAGCAACCAACTGACTAGACAGTACAAGCCAAATGCAAGAAACTTTTTGTAAAAATAAAAAAATGGGGGGAGGGGGAAGAAGACTTAGCAATTTGTATCTGTACAACAATAACTTTTGGGGCTGAGATGTTACAAAAACAATTCATTAATTTGTCAAAACACACACACACACACACACACACACACAAAACACAATCACTGGCCACTGCAGCCTTTTTGGAAGAAAGCTCTTTGCTGTGTGTGTCTACAACACAGCTCTTCTATATGGTGAGAAGCAATCTATCCTCCCCATAATGCTATCTTAGTTTAAAATTGCATTTTCCATTGTTTGTTTGATGTGCATATTTTTTTAGTTCCCGAGTGATCAAATTAAATTATATGCTAAAACCAATTATAGGCTGCAGAACTTCGACAACTGCATACATATATGCAACACACCACTGATCTATGAGGAGCAGAGAAAGAGCAAGGAGGAGAGAAAGAGCAATGTGAGCAAACAAAAAATTTGATTTTTAGTTAGAAAATTACTACTCTCGCAGTATTCTATTTTGACACTGCACAACTGACCAAGTGAAATTGACCTAACTGCCGTCTCAAAGGTACTAAATGATCTCTCTGCTGTTTTTTGTTCTAACAAATGATAATACAGCCAGTTTTGTTGTGACTGCCCTGTATACAAAGACCAACTAAATTCAAGAGAAAATTACGAACAAATTATATGAAATACAAGCCTGACTGGACAACAATGTTAAAGTAATCTTATCGGCAGGTTTACAGAACCATTTTGGTATTACCAGTAGTGTGTAAACAGCTTAAAAAACTCAATAAAAGAAGAGGGGGCAGGAACAAAGGCCCAAGTATACTGACGGTACATTTTTGGGTTGCTAACACAGTTTATGATTCCATGTTGGGCTGTAGAACCCTATGAACACACAAACTTCAGTGTGATTAGTACAGGAATCATATTGTGTAAGTAACCTAACAGTGTCAGCACGGAGCATATCAAAGCCACTGAACTAGCTCAATTTTCACCTCCTTAACATTGAGAAACCAGATAATCTGAAAAGTCTACAGCACAATTATACAATGAATGCTTTTTCAATGTTATAACTGGATACGAAATTCTTCTTGTTCAATATGTCAATACCTGTCAGATGGAAAGATGTTAACTCAACTTCCTCTGTAGCAAGTTGACTTAGTATGGCGGTGGTGTAGTTCATACCTTAATAACGATGCCACAAAAAACCTCGATGCTGACCCGAGTGAAGTTATTTTCACTACAGTGCCTAGAATGGAATGTTTTCAGACAGATAAAGAAAATGGTTACATAAAAAGAAATGGGTGTGTAAATTTCAAATGAATCAACCTGGGATTTGGTGGAAAATACAGCACAGAGATCTGTATAGCTGGACAAGGATTTTAACAATCATCATCCTGAATGATGCAAACCCAATGTCTTACCACTCCACTATGTCACTTAGTGAAACAATTTGAGAATGTGACTCAGCATTAATCACCACTGAGACCAACAATCTTTCTGTTATGCCTTTGGGACTAATAATCATGTTTTGGACCAGCAGAGTTCTGTTCAAAACAGAGTGCATCACAGCATTTCAGACAAAGTACATGCTCACTTCGTGATACCAACTGGACCAATATCATATACCGTTTTTAACTATCATATACGGTTTTTAACTGAGTATAAGACAACCCTGTGTACAAGGTAACTCCCTTTTAAAAAAGGGCTTCCTCTGGAGAAAATTCAATTTTTACAATATATAACTAATCGTATTTACTAACTGTGTTTTGATATACAGTATCTGCCCAAAGAAGTTAACATTAAACCTATTCTCAATTTAAGCAATTTCTTCATTGTCTGCATTTAGATAATACCCCGATAAATAAAATATAAACAAAAGAAATGGTTTACACCAATTTTTATATTCACTTTCCTTTCTGCTTACTATCTACCCCAGTGTGGTATAATTTTTATGTTGAGACATAACAGCATTGCCAAAAATTATAATCTTGTCTGTCATAAATATTTGGCCGTTTCTTCCAAATTTCTATTTCCAAGGCTGCATTTATATCGGACCTAACTGGGAACTGACAGTTCAGTGATATTCTCATGTATTACTTCATTACTTGTTTGAAATTTGATTATTACATTCTTCTTGAAGACAGGTGGTGTTCTGCCTGTCTCATATTGCATGTCAGATGGGCTATTATATCACAGCTGGCTCTCCCAAGGATCTCACATCGAGGGAATGTCTTTACTCTAGATGCTCAGTTTTGATTTAGGATTTTCACAGCTCTCAAATTATTCTCACAGTATCGCAACCCCAATCTCATTTCAACCTCTTCTCTTTTTATTTTCAGATTTCTTTCCTTTATGTAGTGCTTCTACTGCTTTCCCCACATTATAAGTGGCAGGTGCCTCTCATCCTGAGATCTGAATAACTTTTCTCTCCTTTCTATTCAACTGTAACCTAATATTTCTCAAAGCTTTATTTTTAGTGAGTCCATTTGCAGCATTGGATTTTCAACTCACCTAAGTACTGTCCACCTATTTTCTCACGTATTTAATAATGAACTCTAGTACTTGGGAGACAGTGCCACACTCATAACCAGGCCAGTCAACCAGGAAGGATGGCTATGACATCACTGACTCCGGCACCTCTGTTGGCAACTAGAGTACCCCCCCTCCCCCCCAACCCTCTGCATCTAGCAGACCTTTCAAGCTCCGAACCTGCCCAGAAACAACTACATTTTGTTAAATTTGTTATTGTTTTGAATTTCCAATGCTTCTTCTGTAAAGTGTCCCAAATTCCGTGTGAGCCAAGATCTATTAAGCTTATCGTGTGGTCATTTTGTATGCTTTAGACTTCCAATGCCAACTTCTTTCCTTCTGTTTTACAAAAAAATTTAGAGACTGACAGGGATCATTTATTTCTGTTGTTCTGGCAGCGAGGCAATATTTTTTTTCTTGGGGGAGGGGGGTTAGGTTGGCAGACAGCCACACTTGACAACAGTCAGCACCCAACTGCAATGCAGTGAGCACGTGATGCTTGACAAAGAATTATAACTGGCTGCAAGCTAGCCCCTACCATTCACAAACATTAATTCACATGTATGTAGCTTGTGTGCTCTGCACAGCATTCCACTACACTCCAAACAGTCTGACCAATATAGTTATAAAAGAAGTTATGAATAGAGACACTGGCTACTTTCTGGTGCCAGGAGGAGGTAGGAGGGAGAGTTGGACTGAATGTAGAGATAGCAGATGTGAACAAGGCCAATCTCTGGGTTGTGACCATTCAAGTTGTCATTACCAGGAAAAAGAAAAATGGCAGCCTGTGGGCTTGAGTGTTAATCAGGTAGCTAGGTTAGAGAGTTTAGAGAGGGAAGTGCCACTCAATATTCCTCGGATGGTAGGTGTCGCAGTAGTTCCAACTATTAGTGTGTGTACATATTGTGTTTTACCTTCCCAATTTCCTAGAAGCTTCTGTGTGGTGCATCCCAGCACACAATTTTACGACACAGAACAATGGCAATGGAAGTCATTGAAAGATCAACTATGAAACCGACATGGCTCAGCAACCAACAAATTTCTATGGTAAGTTTTAAGTAAGGAACACTGACAAACAGCAGACACAGTAATTTTTGATAATCAACCAAGATTAGATCAAACTGTAGACAATTAATCAGGATGATGCAAAATTATTACAAAATAGCTGAGAAAGCTGGACTTCATGTGAATGAAGAAAAGACAGAATATCTAGTCATAAGTAAAAAACTCCAAAAGAATACACCACTGACCGTAAATGGTCTCACTTTCAAGGCAGTTGACCACTTCAAGTACTTAGGGAGTCTTTTTAGCAGAGACAATAGAGCAGAAATAGAAATAGACGCCCGTCTAGCAGCAGCTAATAGAACTTTTTACAGCTGTATCAAAATTTTAAGGATGAGATCACTTAGTACTGAATTCAAAATCCGTTTTTATCAGTCAACTATTGTACCAGTAGCATTATATGGATGTGAAGCTATTACATTCAGGAAAAAAGATGAAGAAAAACTGTTGATATTTGAAAGAAAAATACTAAGAAAAATATTTGGACCAATCTTCGATGAAAATGTCATGGAGTGGAGGATAAGGAAAAATGAAGAACTACGGGAGCTGTACAAACATAGTACCATTGTGGAAATGTTAAAGAAGAGAAGACTGAACTGGGCTGGTCATGTAGCAAGGATGCCGGAGAACAGACTACCCAAAATAGCATCCACTAAGAAATTAGAAGGAAAGAGAAGAAGAGGAAGACCTTGAATTAGTTGGATGGAGAATATCCGGGAAGATGCAGCTAGGATGGGCATCAACTCTGATTGGACAACAATTTCCCTGGATAGAAATAATTGGAAGAGGCTCGTAGAGCAGGTGTATGGTCGATAAGGCCTTAGCCACGTGTAAAGTAAAGTAAAGTAAAGTAAGTACAGTAGACAAGAAATGTTAAGTTATTTGTGAGTATGAAGAATACAGAGTGCCTGAAATGATATCTGTGATAAGTTTTATAAGAACATAGGGCAATTGCAAACATGGCAAAATTAACATGCCTACAGTGTAAAACGTACATTATGCTCTTTAAATAATGTGACTTCTACTTTTTTTTTAAAAAACCTAACATGCACTTTTATTATTGATAATGCTAATTTTACAGTGTTATAAATGCAAATAGCAGTTCAATGTTGCTGATTACCTCCTGCAAGCATTGCAACTAAAATGATGCCACAGGACCAGATATCAGCAGGTTCAGCATGGTAAGGTCTCACCATCACCTCTGGAGCAACATAGGGTAAGGTACCACAGCGTTTCTCCAAACAGCGTTCCTGTAGCACAGAAGTAAACATCGTATTTTGCCACCCAAACTCTACAACACATTCTGATGTAACAAAATGGAACAGCTGAAATTTCTTCATATACTTTTCTAGGTGCTTTTGTCAATCCACTATTAACACAAATGCAAAGGAAGATTTACAGTATTGTGTTAGTTATTAACTATTTAATGAAAAGTAATACACTACGGAATAGAAAAACGAGGCATGATTACTTGCCATAAAGCACACCAACTGGTTCACAAATAAGTGATATTTCATGCTTTCTACAATTCAACAAGGTTTAAAAATTTGGAGAGTAAGTTTTACTTTGAGACATGAAAAATTTACATTTGGGATGAATGTGAATATAGATGCACATTCTGCCTCAAAATACACAATACACACAGCTTCATAGCAAATTTTATCCAATTTAGCTACTACATCAGAGAGTCAAATAAAGCTTTTATTTCCTGCAAATAAGTATCAAGGAAGTATCCAGGTTTTCAGTTACCGGGATTGTCCAACATCTGACAAAGCCCCATTTGGGAAGAGAATAATGCATAAGAATACATTTCCAAAATAAAGAGTGCATCTATGCATAACTTCAAGACTTATCTGGGTGCTTCACACTGGCCAGTTAAATGGTTTCAAAGATACACACCACATACGGCAACAAAGAACTGAGCTGTGGGACCTAATGTCAGAAAATGAAATGCATTGCATTTGTCTGATTGTCAAAGTTGGTATTAAGCAAAACTGCACACTCTTTAAATGGCGTTTCAGGCATGCAGTGTATTTGAACTACAACAAGCAATAGCAAGATACAAATTGCCAAATACTCCATGCCCTTCATTTGCTTTGGGTTATCTGTAGCTTGCGATTTTCTTAACTAATTTTGGAATGAGTTAAGAGAGTAATCCTGATCCACCATGGGGTTCAAGTATGATTATCATGTCACCTGAAAGGACTGACGATCCCTATGAACCACGTGTCAGTTCTGCTTCTACAGACAAAAAGTGACAGATGGCTGCCCTGGGAGTGGGCAGAAGGGTTTATTCCTCTGCATCACTCCTGTAGCCTCTGGAGTGTTCACCTGTCCTTTATTTACACTTTTGACTGCCTGCTATGTTGTAGTGCACACACTGTAGTGACCACACACAGTCTACAAGCAAAGTGCAAATGGCTATTTTAGTTCTGTTTATACTCTGGCTACCTTTCTGGTCCTACCTGTAGCGCTGTTAAGTATGGCTTGCAATATGCTGAGAATCAGGGCTTATACGATACAGTTTTGAAACTCGTGTTCTGCAGATTTTGTAAATGTCAAACTGTGTGGGGAAAATTAAGATAATGCAGACAAATACCTTAAGTCACTGCTGATAAAATCTTACTGCTTCTCACCGGAAGATTATCTGCTGTGACAAAAGAGTGCAAAAAGAAGCAAACAAGTTTAACCTGGAATGAAAGTGTTGAATTTTTTTGCAAAAGAAAATAATTCACCCAAGAAGCTGTATAAAGAATAAAAAATATTCTACAATCATCATTTTTAGTACAGTATTTATTTTAATATCTGCAATAATTCAGACCTCAGGCATTTACTGCAGCAAATTTCTAATTGTGCACAAACATTTCTTAAAGGTTATATGCACTTAAAATTAAACCGTTGTGATTGGCCTACAGCCATGTAAAGTAGCTAACCTAACAAAATTTTGGGTTCAATACAATTTGAAGGTTGTAAATTTCAAAAAACTAAACGGCAACTATTGGTGCAGGGCAGAGAGTATTTAACTTTAAACCTTCAAGCAATTAGCTTCTCTAATATTTTAAGTGACTGCTTGAGATGAGAACATTTCAGGGGGCTAAACTGTGAAGAGGATTCAGAAACAGAACTTTTTCATGAAGCACCTGCTGTTAAATTACCTGAGGCGAATGAGAAAATTATGGATAGCCATACTGGAATTAATACATTTATTATTTTGTTTAGCAAGAAGTAAGGTCATTCAGCAAACTGGTGAGTTGCATGGGGACAGTAAGGGACAGTTCTCACCGAGTTAATACGATATGTTATACGACATGCTGCAATAAACGTTGTTTCATGCAACGCTTGTTGGCATGATAAGCGTTTCCACTCAAGCAATATAATAGGTCTTTTGACTCTCCATATGACGAGCGCAAGGACAGCATGAATCAAGTTTCAGTTTCAATCATGAGTTCTCCTGAAGAGGATGATTGTGGCATATTATTTGAAGCCCAGAAATCTGAAAAAGAGAAGGAAGTACTGAGCAAACCCACACAGTGCTATGAATATCGAACATAGCTCAACTGCGATTTTTGTAAGCTCTCCTAACGCCGTGTCCTACGTGAGCGACTTCTGAATACGCAACACTCCAGCAACAAGCAGCAACATCGGGTGACAAACTTGAATTGTCCTGCGTGCGAGCGAACATGTCGCGCTACAAGATGGCTGCTTAGAGCCAACCAGCTGCTTCTATAAAACTGCGTTCTCAGCCTGTAGAACACTGGAGCTGGAGAGTAAGGCTACAGAATTAGGTTTACTTAAGAAAACAAAGCAAAAGGAATGCTCTGCATGAAATTTACAAATGGAGGAATCTCCATTGAGAATTTCATAAGTATCGTCATCTACGAAGATCACCAGACAAGTTCTTCAAATACACGTGACATTCGACTACCTCATCAATAAATTAAATACGATTTTTTTTCATTTTTTTTTTACATGATCAAGAACTTTTAACAGTCAATAAATGCGGAGGAATGACTATTACATGACTAACTACGCTAAATACAAATATAAGCACAAACAATTTGATGTGTGGACTATAGGTAGCTGTGGTGTAGGGGTAGCGTATGCAGTTCATAATGACGTGTGAGGACAAGGTCCCAAGTTTGATACTTGGTAATTCTTATATTTTTAATGACTCAATAACGATTTTGTATACTAAGTTTTATGTATACTGTTTACACTGCATTACTAAGTATATTTTAAGGTCTTGCCAAAGAACTTAATCTTCACACCTATCCCTGTATATCACACACATTTAATTCCTAGTAAATTACAATGAACCATGAAATTTTACAGATATTGCACGTTGCGAACGTAGTTCGTCAGCAGTCAGTGTTAAGGCCAAGTGTTTCAATTACTCTAAATAGTCTGTAAAAGTGAAGCTTACAAACTTTTTGAAAAGAAAGTCAAACATTTTGTGTAATGATGTGACTAAAAGTATGAAATAAAAAATGTTAAGGAAACGTTTGGTGCACCTCATTTTCTGGTCATGATTTTGAGAATCATTCAAAGGCACCTACAATGTTTCTCTGATCTACTCGTTTCTTTTACACAAATAATTTCATAAAACATTTGAGTGATATTTCCATTTTTTAATTTCAAGTTTCATTCAGAAAGCATGATCTTACTGACTCCTCGTTTGCCTTCCTGACGCATTTGATTCGAAGGAAACCATTTTGACATTTAAATACCGCACCAATTTATCTTTTTATGTGCAAAATAGCTACGTCTTGAGCAGATGACATTTTTTGACACTTCATTTAAAGCAGCTTTTCGTGAAATATTTCAATTTTTCCTCAGCTTATTAATTAAGTTTTCGTTCATTACCCTGTTTACTTTCAAGCAGTTAAATATTTTCAAGCCAAACTAGACCTCATGCTGGTAACTTTGATACCCCGTTCACCTGTTTCTCTCCCTATGTTTGCCTATGAAAATTTGGACAAAACCTCATGGTGTAAGTTATAGAGGGTCTCGTTTTCGCTCTGCTTATGCGTTTACAAAAACATATTGAGTGTTAATCATATGATAAAATTGTCCTTTCTACGTGCTGTCATATCCAAAAATCGTAGTTTTCAATATCTTTAACCTTTTATGAGATACAACCATTTTTACGACCACTTGATTCCCGAAGTGGAGTAAAGGTTTGGATGCAACGCGAGTGACCAGTCCACGGATATAGGAACCAATACCTCAAGAATGAAAAGAGATCATTCCCGTCTCAACTTTAAATACAATTTAGATATATTGGTTACATTTCATACGCAATAATGTATGGCCTAAAATGAACAATACGGAAAGTCTACACAATGTGATTTTATCTCTGCAAATTCTTAAAAATTTTGTGCAGCCACGTACTCAATTTCGTGTAGCACAGTAACTATGATGAATAACAAAAATAAATTCTGACCTTTATCATTTAAGGATATCAAGCTATAGGTTGAGGAAGAATCAAATTTTTTCGCCGAATAGTTTTCTTGAAATCGGATGTTAAATAATTCATAGCTACCGTCGCGTCCGCTTCACTGCTTTGCTAAGACGACACGCGACTGTCGCTCTGTGTCGCGCATGCTGCAGCGACACGATTCAAACACGTTTGAATTCAAACGTCGCCAGTTGCAGCGGGAGACAGGCAGCGACACTGACGTCGCTCACGTAGGACACTTCCGTAACTACACCTGCGGCTGTAGTTTGTTGCCTGAAGCTGTCTGGCGCTGTTGCTCGCTTCTGTCACTCACGTAGGACACGGCCTCACACGAACACAAAATTGACTAGTTCTACAGAACGAGTCCAACAGTTTCCATTTTCTGGAGCCATAACATCATCAGCTACTCCAACACAGGAGGAAACAAATCATTAACTAGCTATGTCTCCTGCTGAGAAGCTACTCATTACGAAAGATGAAGTTAGATCAAGCGTGTGTGTGACGTAAAAAAATGTCACAGCAAAATTTTTATTTCTGCTAGAAGTACTTAGTATGGTACTTCTTTCAATATGGTACATATTTAAATTGTGGTGTCACCGCCAGACACCACACTTGCTAGGTGGTAGCCTTTAAATCGGTCGCGGTCCGTTAGTATACATCGGACCCGCGAAAACGGTCCGACACGTATTGTTATTACTGCTACAGAAGGTGGTGTTGCAGCTGTGAACATTAACATAAATCAAAGAAAACATGGTTTTACTTTAAGAAGTAAAGTTACTGTCACAAACATACTTCACTGATTGAAGAGCTCCAAGAAAATTCACTGGACGACTATCAAAACTATTTAAGGATGTACAGTGAAACATCTGACATGTTGTCTAGGGCAAAGTCAGCTGGAACAACACCGTAATTAGGAATAGCATTTCTGCAGAGGAACGTCTTACAACTATTCTCTTATTTTTAGTAACTGGTTACTTCCTTTAAGATTTAAAATTCTCTCATCGTCCAGGGGCATGCAAAGTACTTTATAATGAACCATGGACCTTGCCGTTGGTGGGGAGGCTTGCGTGCCTCAGCGATACAGATAGACGTACCGTAGGTGCAACCACAACAGAGGGGTATCTGTTGAGAGGCCAGACAAACCTGTGGTTCCTAAATAGGGGCAGCAGCCTTTTCAGTAGTTGCAAGGGCAAAAGTCTGGATGATTCACAGATCTGGCCTTGTAACAATAACCAAAACGGCCTTGCTGTGCTGGTACTGCGAACGGCTGAAAGCAAGGGGAAACTACAGCCGTAATTTTTCCCAAGGGCATGCAGCTCTACTGTATGATTAAATGATGATGGCGTCCTCTTGGGTAAAATATTCCGGAGGTAAAATAGTCCCCCATTCGGATCTCCGGGCGGGGACTAGTCAGGAGGATGTCGTTATCAGGAGAAAAAAAACTGGCGTTCTACGGATCGGAGCGTGGAATGTCAGATCCCTTAATCGGGCAGGTAGGTTAGAAAATTTAAAAATGGAAATGGATAGGTTGAAGTTAGAAATAGTGGGAATTAGTGAAGTTCGGTGGCAGGAGGAACAAGACTTCTGGTCAGGTGACTACAGGGTTATAAACACAAAATCAAACAGGGGTAATGCAGCAGTAGGTTTAATAATGAATAGGAAAATAGGAATGCCGGTAAGCTACTACAAACAGCATAGTGAACGCATTATTGTGGCCAAGATAGATACGAAGCCCACACCTACTACAGTAGTACAAGTTTATATGCCAACTAGCTCTGCAGATGACGAAGAAATTGAAGAAATGTATGATGAAATAAAGGAAATTATTCACATAGTGAAGGGAGACGAAAATTTAATAGTCATGGGTGACTGGAATTCGAGTGTAGGAAAAGGGAGAGAAGGAAACGTAGTAGGTGAATATGGATTGGGGCTAAGAAATGAAAGAGGAAGCCACCTGGTAGAATTTTGCACAGAGCACAACTTAATCATAGCTAACACTTGGTTCAAGAATCATAAAAGAAGGTTGTACACCTGGAAGAATCCTGGAGATACTAAAAGGTATCAGATAGATTATATAATGGTAAGACAGAGATTTAGGAACCAGGTTTTAAATTGTAAGACATTTCCAGGGGCAGACGTGGACTCTGACCACAATCTATTGGTTATGACCTGTAGATTAAAACTGAAGAAACTGCAAAAAGGTGGGAATTTAAGGAGATGGGACCTGGATAAACTGAAAGAACCAGAGGTTGTACAGAGTTTCAGGGAGAGCATAAGCGAGCAATTGACAGGAATGGGAGAAATAAATACAGTAGAAGAAGAATGGGTAGCTTTGAGGGATGAAGTAGTGAAGGCAGCAGAGGATCAAGTAGGTAAAAAGACGAGGGCTAGTAGAAATCCTTGGGTAACAGAAGATATATTGAATTTACTTGATGAAAGGAGAAAATATAAAAATGCAGTAAATGAAGCAGGCAAAAAGGAATACAAACGTCTCAAAAATGAGATCGACAGGAAGTGCAAAATGGCTAAGCAGGGATGGCTAGAGGACAAATGTATGGATGTAGAGGCTTATCTCAATAGGGGTAAGATAGATACTGCCTACAGGAAAATTAAAGAGACCTTTGGAGAAAAGAGAGCCACTTGCATGAAGAGCTCAGATGGAAACCCAGTTCTAAGCAAAGAGGGGAAAGCAGAAAGGTGGAAGGAGTATATAGAGGGTCTATAGAACGGTAATGTGCTCGAGGACAATATTATGGAAATGGAAGAGGATGTAGATGAAGATGAAATGGGAGATACGATACTGCGTGAAGAGTTTGACAGAGCACTGAAAGACCTGAGTCGAAACAAGGCCCCCGGAGTAGACAACATTCCATTGGAACTACTGACGGCCTTGGGAGAGCCAGTCGTGACAAAAATCTACCATCTGGTGAGCAAGATGTATGAAACAGGCGAAATACCCTCAGACTTCAAGAAGAACATAATAATTTCAATCCCAAAGAAAGCAGGTGTTGACAGATGTGAAAATTACCAAACTATCAGTTTAATAAGTCACAGCTGCAAAATACTAACACGAATTCAGAGACGAATGGAAAAACTAGTAGAAGCCGACCTTGGGGAAGATCAGTTTGGATTCGATAGAAACACTGGAACACGTGAGGCAATACTGACCTTACGACTTATCTTAGAAGAAAGATTACGAAAGGCAAACCTACATTTCTAGCATTTGTAGACTTAGAGAAAGCTTTTGACAATGTTGACTGGAATAGTCCCTTTCAAATTCTAAAGGTGGCAGGGGTAAAATACAGGGAGCGAAAGGCTATTTACAATTTGTACAGAAACCAGATGGCAGTTATAAGAGTCGAGGGACATGAAAGGGAAGCAGTGGTTGGGAAGGGAGTAAGACAGGGTTGTAGCCTCTCCCCGATGTTATTCAATCTGTATATTGAGCAAGCAGTAAAGGAAACAAAAGAAAAATTCGGAGTAGGTATTAAAATCCATGGAGAAGAAATAAAAACTTTGAGGTTCGCCGATGACATTGTAATTCTGTCAGGGACAGCAAAGGACTTGGAAGAGCAGTTGAATGGAATGGACAGTGTCTTGAAAGGAGGATATAAGATGAACATCAACAAAAGCAAAACAAGGATAATGGAATGTAGTCTAAGTCGGGTGATGCTGAGGAATTAGATTAGGAAATGAGGCACTTAAAGTAGTAAAGGAGTTTTGCTATTTGGGGAGCAAAATAACTGATGATGGTCGAAGTAGAGAGGATATAAAATGTAGACTGGCAATGGCAAGGAAAGCGTTTCTGAAGAAGAGAAATTTGTTAACATGGAGTATAGATTTAAGTGTAAGGAAGTCATTTCTGAAAGTATTTGTATGGAGTGTAGCCATGTATGGAAGTGGAACATGGACGATAAATAGTTTGGACAAGAAGAGAATAGAAGCTTTCGAAATGTGTTGCTACAGAAGAATGCTGAAGATTAGATGGGTAGATCACATAACTAATGAGGAAGTATTGAATAGGATTGGGGAGAAGAGAAGTTTGTGGCACAACTTGACCAGAAGACGGGATCGGTTGGTAGGACATGTTCTGAGGCATCAAGGGATCACCAATTTAGTATTGGAGGGCAGCGTGGAGGGTAAAAATCGTAGAGGGAGACCAAGAGATGAATACACTAAGCAGATTCAGAAGGATGTAGATTGCAGTAGGTACTGGGAGATAAAGAAGCTTGCACAGGATAGAGTAGCATGGAGAGCTGCATCAAACCAGTCTCAGGACTGAAGACCACAACAAACAACAGCTAGAAGTCATGAAGGCAAACAGTTTGAAGTACGAGTTTCTTTTGCAAGGTTTGGACGCAGACAAGGAAAAAAATTCTGGATTTTTGCCAGTTAAAAAACACTTTTTCCCCAGGTGGACACACATTTTTCCCTTGGTAAATGACAGTATACTTTCCGTTAGAGCTATAAAACTTACAAATATTTTCAACGTTGAAGGTTTCATACACCAGTGCAGAACTTTCCGGCTGTCAAAGAAATGAATCCCAGCACGAAGGAATGTATTTTTGGGAAAATCTTTAATCTGCTGTACTATTATAGCCATTATCACCAACAAAAATATGCTGGCAGCATTCTCTAATCTTTTCAGTGTGTTGATTCAAGTCATTTCACTTTGAGTAAGTTTTCTTAGACATGTACATTTAGTTAAAATTGTACGAAGAAATCTCCATATACACAACAATTTAGAGAAGAATTGTTAAAAGATGAAGAATTACATTCAAAAGGGGCTGACATAAAACAATGGTGCAATGTAATTTTTGTCAATACCATCTCAGCCACAATTGTTGGGACTGAGAGAACATTCTAAATCCGACAAGCATCTGAAAGCAGCTACACCATTTTCTTGTACTGGGCAGTCTAATTTGAATTTTCAGCCTGATCTGAAAATACATTGTACAAAATGCAGACAAGTGATAAATTTAATATACCTACACTCCGAAGTTTTACTGAAAAATAATGATGGTGACAGTTTGTAAGCAATTTGTGGACGATAGCACTGACATTACAACAATGAAACAGCTAGGAATTTTTAACTTATTTTTCAGAAAACAGAGTGTATATAGTTTGAACATTTTTGGAACTGTCAGACTCAGATGATGTAAAAACAATAGTTGATGGTGTGAAAGCTACACAAGCTGTCATTGAACTGAATTTGCTTCTGTTATCTGTCAGCGAGGACAATGGAGTTAATGCTTTTCTTAAGCAAGAAATTTCACACCTAGTCCTAATGCAAGGTATCCTCTACAGCAACAGAGAATTGTTTAAGGAGTGTAAAGGACAGTATTGCTTGCACCAAACACTTCACAGGTTATCTGGCTGAATAAATCTTCTGTCCAGTAATTCAACTTTTCCATAGAAAGGAAAAGTCAACGGTATGTGTTAAATTGCTCAAGAATTCACCTTACTCTTGTTTTCGAAGATAATTATACTTTTTGCCTCATTACTGCACAATTTGTTACCTATGAAAGAACTAAAATAGGTAACTAACCTTGGAAGTTTGTCTTTTTTAGTGTGTGTTACCCTTTAAAATAAACCGAACACACATGTGCCAATAAGTCTCAAAAAATAGCATAAATGGCGGGTCTTCTAGACCAGACATTTTTCTGAATGGCTGGTCCTAAAAGTATCGAGATCTGAATGAGATATGAACCACTGGTGCTTTAAAAAATTCATCACATATTCTCACATGTAATATTACTCATTTTGTGTAAAAGGAAATTTACTTTGAAAGTAACATTTCTCAAACCACCATTCGCAATATATTCCTCTGACTTATTAGAAGTGTGAACAGTTCTGTCACGTTCATTGGAAGTGGTTTTTTGTTACGAAGTATTGCACAGCCTTCGTCCTGAGGCCTTTGACATTTTGCTATCAGCACACACTTGAGTGTGCGCCTTATTTTACTGTTATAAATAGCACATTTTCTTTGCAACTAAAGTTTAATTTGTGTGTTATCGCACTTTTCTTTTAATGCTGCAACATTATTCTGCAATAATGGACTGAAGTAAAATTCTTTGTTAGAGTTCTTACCAGCCAAAGCTACAAAGATTTAACTGAGGACTGAAACAATGAAAAATTCTTTGAATTCTAAAAAAAATACTCTGGTTTTTCCCAGTTGTGTCTGAGCATATACACCCTGTTTTATTTAAGAAATTGCTGAAAATTACAAGGAAGAAAGGCACGCAGACATCCAAGTCAATTTTTTTTAAAGATTTCCCACCGTTACTGCCCTGTTGTCATAATTATCATACAGACCATAAAATATGCAAATGGAAATAGTGTCTTGAACTGGAATAGAAATGAGAGACCTTGCAGATGAAGAAGACTAAGGAGGAAAGGATGTTCAAGCATAAGGTGGTGCTGGTAATAGACCAATTACTATTACTGTCGCACAACACAGACCATAGTCAAAGCTTTCTGCACCTTGGCACTATTTGATCCAAAGCAAATGAAATCAAGTTTTAGCATCACAAAGTTTGTAAATAAACTTTGTGAAGACGCCTGCCACTACACTTACTGTCAGACGCTTGCTACAATTCCTTTCTGCAATAAAGTCACAGTTTGCTTCGAGAAAAATGGTTTGCAAAAAACACGAACAATTTATCATAATCGTTGGTCTTTAAATTCTTAATTATATTGTCTTTGGATCTCACTTTCCACAAGCAGTGTTGCTCTTTGTGTATATTCATAAATTCCATCAAAAAGTCCTTTGTCCAACAAAAAGAATCCACCATGATCGTGTTGTGTACTAAGTTACTGACAAGAACCTGTCCAAACGTACACAGTACCGTCACACACTTATCCAATTAGCATATGCAAAAACACCACATACCGGGTACGCACATCTAAATGTGCTGGCAGGTGCCAATGTAAGAGAGCCATCAGTGTACACAAACGTGCTATCAGGAAGTTCCATGCGAAGGTCATGTAACAGAAGGCGACATAGGAGACTGGAGTAGTGTCCTTGGCAAGCTAATGAAGACGAAGCCAAGGCGGTGAAGGGTTCACAGCCACTGTGAAAGCTGGAGGTAGCGTGAAGTTAAGCAGCCAGAGAAAGAGCCGCAAGCAAACTCCAGGAGGTAACAGAAGAGGGATGCACCCCGTACCGGCGATCAAGTGAGTCAGGAAAGAAGGCATAGGATGGGTGCCCACGTGTGGCAGACAAATGGCATACATATCTGCTGAGGAAAATGTCACAGCAGTTGGATAGCGGTAGTTTGTGAGCTTCTGCATGCAGACACTCAACAGGCACCAGTGGCTAAACAGATGCCATGATGGTGGATAGTACTGAGGCAGCGTAGGAGGGACGGACATGTGGATGCGTTCGAACGGACAAGGGACTGGTACAAATGGAGAGGGGTGGTTAGGTCTGCACTCATTGAAGTACCATTGAGGACACTTAGAACATTGAGGGACCTCATACAGTGGATGATCAAGGAAGTTTCCTACTGAGCATGAACCCCAGAAATCTCCTGGTTTCAACAAGCAACAGGCCCAAGGTGTAAAGACGGTGGGAGAAACCAATTGTGCCGCCGGAAATTCACACAAACGGTCTTGTCAGTGGAAAAACGAAAGCTACTGTTGAAGCTCTACGAGTAAAGATGATCGAGACATTGCTGAAGGTGCCGCTCAGATAGGTCCGTGGAGAACTGCAACAGGTGGCAAAATCGTGAAGGGAGTCGAAATGCCCAGACGAAGACGGGCCATTATAGCGTTAAATGTGATAGCAAAGATGATGACACTGAAGATAGAACCCTTAGACACACACCTCAGTAAAGCTGTCTGACAAGGCACAACCCACACGTACCTTAAAAACTGGGCTTTTTAAAAATTCCTGAATGAAACAGGGCAGGCAGCCACGGGAGACCCATGTGTAGAGTGTACGGAGGATACAAGTGTTCCAACTCAAGCCACCATACCAGCTGGGCATGAAAAATACATTCCTTCACCTTGCAAACACAGCTGGTGAGAGAAATGGGGCAGCAGCTAGAAGAAAGGTGTCCTTGCTGGGCTTAGGTATGGGTACAACAGTGGCTTCATGCCAGTGCCTGGGAAATGTGCCCTCTGCCCTGATGCGGTTGTACATATTAAGCAAAAAGTGCTTGCCCGGAAAAGAAAGGTATGAATGTGAACGGCATTTGCCCCTGGGGCAGAGGATCAGGATGAAGTGAGAACATGATCTAGGTCCCTCGCAGTAAAGGCGGCATTGTAGCACTCATGATTCTGAGAGGAGAAGGGTATCGCTTGGGGCGGCTCCGCTCGTTTCCGATTGAGGAAGGCAGCATGATAATGAGAGGAGCTCGAAATCTCTGAAAAATGGCAGCACAAGGTATTAGAAAAAGCAATAGGGTCCATGATATCACCTGCTACTGTGAGGCCAGAAATTAGGGAATGGATCCTGGTCCCAGAGAACTGTTGGAGGTTGGCCCATACGAAGGCAGAGTGAGGGGAACTGTTAAAGGAACTAGTGAAATACACCTAGCCTTTTTGCTATCCCAAAGAACGCGAAGACACTGTGCACATGGCTGTTTACGATTGGAGTTTGCCATTGTAGGATAACAGTTGAAAACACAGAGACTACATATCTGTGTGCGACTTGCATCACAGCATGCCTCTGTACACTAAGGAACCGGGACATGTGTTGTTGAGGAAGTGCAAGGAACGGAATGTTCCGGAGTGATAACGCCAACGTTTGTAAGGTATTCCACCTGGTCATCACATTTGGGGAAAAGATCATCAACGTTTGCCAGGGAGGAGTAAAGCCTCTGGTTGGCCTTAGTAGGCTGCCATTTGGGTGTGCAGGGTGGTGGGGTAGGAATCACAAACAGATAGCACACGGGAAATGGTCGATCGAGTGTGTCAGAGAGAACAGACCACCTGAGATGATGAGCAGTGCAGAAGGATAGGTGCAAATGGGAACAGGTGTGCATGGAGTCTGAAAGGAATGTGGGTGCTCCTGTGATAAGGCAGAGGAGGTGAAGCTGATTGAGAAAGTCAGACAAGAGGGTACTTTGAGGACAAGAGGAGGAGGGGGGGGGGGGGGGGTGTGAGGAAGGTCAAAACAGACCGGGAAGAAATGTGAGAGCTCAGAGCGGTCGTGAGGGTGCAATTTTGTTTCCTAAAGGCAGAGAACAAGTGGCCGCTGTGATTGTAAGAGCAGCCATAAATCCTCTTTGTTGGATGAGGGCCACGAACATTCCATCGGAGTCGTGATGAGGAGACAATGAAGGCATATGCCAGCCTTCGAAGACACTGTTACAGGGCACAGAGACAGGAGGATCCTGCTCCATGAGGTCTATAGAAGCATCAGCATTCTTCTGCTGTCAGCCTAAGGAGTCAAGGGCAGAAAATCGGTTGGCGGTGCGCATCGGCGACGCAGATGTCGGCCAGGTGAGGCTATCATATGGTGACACCGTCAAAGAGTTCAAGATGGGGAAAGGAAAACTGTTTGCCTTTAACTTCTTCGAAACTTTCCAGTTAGCAGAGGAAGACTCAGATGTTGGTTGGCTGGAGGGACATAGGAACTCTTCACGGCAGTATTTCTTCTGTCCTTTCTGGCCTGCCGGTTGTGTAGCTGATGGCTTTGTCCCGTGAGGCGAGAGTGTTGTGGCATGTTGCACAGCTGGAGGACAAGATGTGAACACTACCATGACGCTGGCCGATTTCACAACTGCAGTGCTAAATCTGAGGTTGCATGGCCATTTCCTCCATGGAATGAGATTTAGCAAGAACAGTATTGTAGATGCCAGATGGTAGACTGCAGGGTTTCCTACCATCCAACAACTTGCAAGCGACTGGGTAAGGTACTTTTTCCTTCACCCAGATCTTGAGCACAGCCTGCTCATTGAGATACAAGGGACACTCGTGGGAGGCGGCGGCATAGTTGCCATTGCAGCTGATACAGCGGCGTGAAGGAGGTGGACAATTGCCCTCTTGAGTGTCCCTACCACAGGTTACACATTTGACCAGGTGTGAACAGGACAGTCAAGTGTGGTTGAAACAATGACACTGGTAGAAGCATATCGTGTTCAGAATGTGCGGTTGGACTGTGATAACTTAATGGCCTGCTTTGATCTTACACGGAAGCACCACTCTACCAAAAGTGAGAAAGGGAGTGCATGTGAGCACTAAGAAGCCATCTATCTACCTCTCTCATCACCCGATGGACGACGATGTCACCCTGATCAGCGAGGTATGTTTCAATTTTGCCTCTGTCAGATTATCAAGCACCCTAGTGTAGATAACACCATGGGAAGAATTTGGCTTTTGATGGACCTGGACATGAACAGGATAGCCATAGAGGAATGAAGCTAAAAGCAGTTGTTGCACCTGAGAATCACAAGTACACAAGTAGTCTCCAGAAGTAAAGTGTCATTGAGTCAATGAGAGCACGATTTCACAGGGCCAGCAATTGCATCAACACCTTTCTGAATAATAAACGAATTTACCACTGCAAAGTACTGGCTGTCTGCAATACATGAAACCACGAGGAACCTTGGTGCAGTTGGAAGGGTCTTTGAATTGTCAGCCTCATTCAGTTTACGTTTCGTAGCCACTGACCGAAAATCGTCAGGATTGTCCATGTCTCTGATGGCACACTCCTTCCAACTGGGGGGCCCCCCTTTAGAAGAGGGTGCACCCGGCTTAGGCGATTGTTCAAACCTCAGGTGACACCGTCCGAACACTTGACAGAGGGACCAATCTGCAATTCGGGAAAATAACAGCTCAGGCTATCACCCTTCCTGGGCCTAGCCTTTACCAGGGGTACATGTGAACCCTACCTGTCGATCCGGAGCTGGGAATTGTGTGTTACCCAGTCACCTGTTAACACGTCAGATGCGTGGGCTGGCCTTCAGGAGCACACAGGAAGGAGGAAGAAAAAGAGAAATCTCAAATGCAAAAGCTGAGGACGGTTAGGAGAAGATGAACGTAGAAAGGAAAAAGTAACATGGGAGAATATTCTGATACTGACTACTGAAAATGCAGAATACATTTCCAGAAACAGTCCAGACATGTTCCCGAGAGGAAGGGAAAAATAACATCAAGAGGATACACACACACACACACACACACACACACACACACACACACACACAACATGGAAGTGAAAAGATACCGCAAAGGCTGGGGCCCTGTGGTAACGAAGCACGAACCCACCAGATAGCAGCGAGCCCTCTGGGGCGATGTTAGGAGTGTCCGTTATGATGGCCCCTAATGTCTTTTCAAGAAATGGAAGAAGCCCATGATTAAGAAAATTATGACTTTTCCTCCTTGGCTTCGATCAGGTGCCCATTCGGAACGAAAAGGAATTTAGCTTTCAAATCTCTTTTATGCCATTCACAATGTTTCCTGAAATATGGGAAAATAGATTGAAAAAACATACAGTCGGCATAATCAGTAGATGACTGGTAGTGCCTTTTTATCTATACGTTTTCTGTTTGTAGTTTCGGCTTTTAACAGCACCATATGAGAAAAAGAAAAACAAGGTACTATCACACATCGCACAACAGGAAGAAATAGAATCATCCATGTCGCCTAGGTGCCAACCTCCCAAAATACCTTTTTGAGAGTGAAAAGAGAAATGGGCCCCTTCCAGTGCCTGAAACAATTTAGATATGTTAGCTGTATTTCGTACACAGCTATTCAGCCATAAAATACACCAAATTTAAACCAGGCAGCAACTAAATTTTTCACAGCAAACTTTCCAAAATATGAACAGTGTCTTACTTTAAAGTTATCACAATAATTAAAAGAGCCAGTTCATTATCAAGCCGTGGTATCTTATTTTGAGACGAGTAAAAAATCAAATTTTTTACCGAATAGTTTCCTCAAAAGTGAATGAGGATGACTGCATAGCCAAGGAAATGCGCACATCCCAGAACAGGTTTATTTAAATTTTTTTAAGCGGAAAATAGTCTTATCATTGTCATTCCACTGCGAACCAAGTTGCTTCCACTATGTTTCTATGTAATCCACCGATGCTGGTTTCTTCTGCACCATATCAAAAGTATCATCATCATCATCATCACGTAGCATATTGCATTTATTATCGACTCAGTATGAACAACACCTACATTGTGGAAGAAGTGTACTAAGCAATAGTAACGCATTATTACAAACACTGTCTTTAATGAAAAATAGATATGAAGTAGTTATGTGAAAGATACTGAAATATTAAAGCAGAGCTCTGGTTCTACAACTTACAAACAAAAGCATTTCTCATAAAAACATCCTTTTGATAAGGTTATAAGTTTTCAATAGTTGATGAGCAACATGAAAACTGCACTTAATACTTAATGTCTTAAACATAACATTAACTGTATAGTTTTTATACATACTTCAGGGAGTGAATTAATATAGTTGGATGGATAAAAATCTACTCACCAAGCAGCGGCAGGAGAGAGCACGCACACGCACACACACACACACACACACACACACACACACACACACACACACACACGCACGTTTTTATAAGCAAGCTTTTGGAGCCAGCAGCTCCTCCTCCTGGGAGAAGGGTTGAAGAGGAATGAAGAGGGGTGACAAAAAGGACTGGAGAGGTTCAGGGGAAGGAGTAGTGTTCGCAAACATCACCCAGTCAGGGGAGACTTACCAGACGGGATGAGCAGGAAAGACAGATTGTTGGCAAGTGTCCTATAATCGCTTGGTGAGTAGATTGTTTTTATCTATCCAATTACACTATACTGTCAGAGTGAATTAATATTTTCAAAATTTATTTGGCACACTTGGTTGGCGACCTACCTTTGATACACTGAAAGAAATAGAGTGCAGAAGATAAGGGAAACTGGTGTGAGGTGGAGGTAAGAGTTACATACACTGTGATGACACACTGTTTATGACTTTCAGATGGACGTACCTTGCCCTGCATCCTGTACACTGTAGCCATTCCAAAATCAGATATTTTTAAATTATCATGTTCATCCAGCAGCAGATTCTCTGGCTTTAGGTCTCGATGTGTCACTCCACGGCTGTGGAGATATTCCTGCAGTTCAAGTAATGTCCCTGTATAAAATCATAGGCACCAACTACAAACAATGGTGAAATATGCAATACAGGTTTTTTGTAAGGTGGGGAGGGGGAGGAGATCTAACAAGAATCTAAAAGAAATTTTATTTTCACAGGTAAACAAACATTATGAAATACAATAAGTAAAACATGAGATGCACAAATGAAACTCAGTGAAGGTAATGGCAATAAGGACTGTGATAGGTAGAAATCCTGATCAGCAACATGCGTTTTTAACTTCTTTTGGGGGGGGAGTCAGACTAATCTGGTGTGAGAACCAATGTACAATAATGATGGAGAACACTACTACCTTACACTTTGGGTTCAGCAATTTTGTTTTTAGGGTAATTTAACAATATGGTGAATTTATTATCATATATGATAACTCTTCATAGTTATATTGACTGAAACTGTGTCCACACTGAAAAATCTTGTGGGTCATTCAGGAAATTTATTGTAGAAGAAAGGATGAAATATTTAGGGTCTTCAGAACTATTAAGAAGGTCATTTACATAACACAAGCTTGTAATGTACAAGGATGGCAAAGGCAATCAGCCATGGGCCTTCAGAGGAATCATCCCAGTAACTCCTACTACACTATACAATACTAAAAAAGGGGCCAACCAAAACACAAAGTGTACCATATTGTAAGAACTAAAGTTTGTATAATAATGAAAGAAACTGGTGTTGTCGTTGTGGTCCTCAGTCCTGAGACTGGTTTGATGCAGCTCTTCATGCTACTCTATCCTGTGCAAGCTTTTTCATCTCCCAGTACCTACTGCAACCTACATCCTTCTGAATCTGCTTAGTGTATTCATCTCTTGGTCTCCCTCTACGATTTTTACCCTCCACGCTGCCCTCCAATACTAAATTGGTGATCCCTTGATGCCTCAGAACATGTCCTACCAATCGATCCCTTCTACTCAAGTTGTGCCACAAACTTCTCTTCTCCCCAATCCTATTCAATACTTCCTCATTAGTTATGTGATCTACCCATCTAATCTTCAGCATTCTTCTGTAGCACCACATTTCAAAAGCTTCTATTCTCTTCTTGTCCAAACTATTTATCGTCCATGTTTCACTTCCATACATGGCTACACTCCATACAAATACTTTCAGAAATGACTTCCTGACACTTAAATCTATACTCCATGTTAACAAATTTCTGTTCTTCAGAAACGCTTTCCTTGCCATTGCCAGCCTACATTTTATATCCTCTCTACTTCGACCATCATCAGTTATTTTGCTCCCCAAATAGCAAAACTCCTTTACTACTTTAAGTGCCTCATTTCCTAATCTAATTCCTCAGCATCACCCGACTTAGACTACATTCCATTATCCTTGTTTTGCTTTTGTTGATGTTCATCTTATATCCTCCTTTCAAGACACTGTCCATTCCATTCAACTGCTCTTCCAAGTCCTTTGCTGTCTCTGACAGAACTACAATGTCATCGGCGAACCTCAAAGTTTTTTATTTCTTCTCCATGAATTTTAATACCTACTCCGAATTTTTGTTTCCTTTAGTGCTTGCTCAATATACAGATTGAACAAAACTGAAAGAAACTGGTACACAATGTAAAAACAAACTGTATGGAAAAAAAAATAAATTAATTTCTAGATACAGTTCTATATTGTGACTTATCCGACCTTTTCAATTTTCCGACAATGCTGTGCTCCAAACACACTTTCTCAGAAATGTCTTCCTAAAATTAAGGTCAATGTTTGATAATAAGAGACTTCTTTTCACCAGGAATGCCAACTTTTTTCCTCCGGTGATCTGCTTTTCACGTTGCCTTTTTTTATGTCCATTATGTGTTATTTTGCTTCGAAGACTGTACAATTCCTTTCCTTTGTGTAATTCATGGTCTCAATTTTTATGTTTTACCAGTCCTCCTCCATCACATCAATTAGATTTTTCTAAGACTTGTTTGCACCATTCTGCACAATACGGGGCATTATCTATGGCAATAAATCTTTTATCTTTCAAAAAACCTTGCTTCTACTATTAAGGACAATGTCAGAACTTCCTCTGGTGCCTTTACCATTCCCGAAGCCGAACTTCTCATCCAATCGAACTTCAACTTTTTTTTTTTTTTTTTTTTTTAAAAGCCCCTTCTTCTGTACACTATCCTTGTTAACAAATTTGATGCATGAGCTGTTCATCAGAGTGTATGCTAGTTTTTGCACTATTTGCCCTCGCTATCTTTGGGATTGTGTGGACAATATTTATCCAAAAACCTGGTGGTACTTCGTCAGTATCATTTTCTACACACAAACTTGAGTAGTCACTTCCCCATTGCCAAATTCTGAAAGAAATTGGTCTATACCTTCATGTTTGATCACACAACTTTCAAAGCTCTGATGACTTCTAGGCTAATACTGGATCTCTTATAATTTTCATACTGACTCCCATTTCTTGTTTTATCATTATCAGATAGTGTCTCCATTCGGCACCCACTTTCTACAGACCTTTGTACTCTTCCCAGACACTGAGTTATCTGTGTCCATAATTTCAGATAACATTATTGGAAAGAGTGATCTTTCATTAAGATAAAATTAGTGAAAAAAGTCTACCACACTATCATTTATTACAAATGTGAGCAATTTTAGCCTCTAATAATTGGCCATCATCCGGTACAGCACCATCTGGCTGACAGTAACAACGCTTTAACAGTTGTGCTGACCCAGTTGATTTTGCAACTGGAGTCAGCACAGCTGTTCGAATCACCACCACCACCACCACCACCACCACCACCACCACCACCCAGATTGAGTACCACCTGAAGATGGCCTACAACTAGAGGCCAAAACCACTCATTTCTTTAATAAATGACAGTGTGATGGAGACTATTTTTACCAACTTTTCTTTTCTGTATGTATAACAAACAATGGCAACAATCTTGAGAAATGACTATTATGGATTTGTAAATATTTGTATGCATAATTCCAAAATTTTAATAATTTTATAGTATAATTGATTTGTTTAGCTTTCCACTGACCCCAAGTTGAATAAAACTAATTAACAAATAAAAAGATTTAACAGTCCTTTACTTTTTGCCCACCTTTCCTACTGACATCAATTTGTGAAATGAACCAATTTCCAAAATTACAAGCTAACAAGCAAAAATATTTTAATCCCTTTTCATTATTTACTTTCTTCCATTAAGTTTTCAGAAACTTCTGTGACATGAGGGCAACACAATTATTTTGGGCGATTTTTAAATGAGCCCATGTCTAGACTGAGTAATGCAGTAGCTTTTTCATCTTTTCTCCCCTTCCTACCACATTTGGACCCCTGACACTAAGTGCCTGTTCATAGTCAGTCACTAAACTCATAAATGCAAAAAGAACTTACCACACCTGCTATTAGCTGCTTGAAATATTTCTGTGCTTCCCAAGCATTCATTCCGTGGTCTGGTTCTACAGGAAAGATAAACATTATTAGAATTAAGCACTTGAGCATATTCTATACATTCAAATTCAGGTAACAGATGGTATCCCACATGAAACCAGTACACCTCTTTTACCAGTTAATCATCTCTAGTTAAATTGCGTGTGAAGTGGCAACACTGTCTCTAGAGTTGGGTACACTGCATTTTATCTGAATGTTGAACGAGTATGTGTTTGTGCTTAAGTGTGAGAGGTTCATGTTATCAAGTTGTTGCTGAAATGGGGCCATTTGTAGTAGAACAGCAATCTGATATTGTTGAGGGTTACATAAAGACAGCCTCCATGAAGACATGTCAAGAAATGCTTCAAGCAAAGTAACCTGGTAGGAAACACCCCACAACCAGCACTATTCGAGATCCGTACAAGAAATGTACGGCTGTCGGGATTGTTCAGACTGTGCAGAGGAATAGGGGACCGACAGTGAGGACTCCTAAAACTGCAGACAGAATTCCTGTGGACGTTTCGAGAAGTGCCCAGAAGTTGGTGATAAGGTTATCAGGCAGGTTGGTGTACCTCTTACATTGTGTAATAAAAGATATGAAATTATAAGTATATTGTGCAAATGTCAGGCAAGAGTAGACATGTGAGGGTGGTGCAGGTGGGGTGGGGTGGGGGTGTGCACGAGCGAGACAGAGAGCATGCTAGCTTTATTTCATGTCCCAAGAATTGCAGGTACTGGTCGCAGTGCAACCCTAATATTCTGTATGAAGACTCTCTCCTCTCAGAGAAGACACATGTTTGATGTGCACTGTGTGGCATGCATACTATTGGCCCCATATTTTTCCAATTACCCCTTAACAATGCCTGATATCTAGATATCTTTGAATCCATGTGCAATTAACAAATGCAGAGCAGCTTTTTGCAGTATTCCATGAAGGTGTAGTAACTGCTCACACATACCAACCACAGTACGGCCCACAACATGTTCCCTGTAGTCAAAACTTGTCAGCAGAGGCCTCTGGCCCCACGGCCCAATTATGTGAGTTTTACTTATGGGGTAGACTAAAAAGCAAATTATGTGCCGACAATCTTCGCACAATAGATGATTGTAATTGGAACATTACTATAGAAATTAACAACATGTCTGCAGAATTACTGTGTGTGTGTAATTACTTTAATCTTTGATCTTGGGTGTGAGGTGTACCAGTTTTATGTGGAACATCTTTTACCAATACAGATCGAAATTTCGAAATTATAGAAGCAATCAGTCATCATTTCCATTCTAGCTTTATTAAAGCAGATTCAGAATTTTAATTAGCTACTAGCCAAAATTTAGGTATCTACTTTAACAAAGCTAGAAATGGAACGACTGACTGTTGCTCTACCATTTTGAGATTCTTATCTCAGTCATCGACCGGATTAAACTTTCCTAATGGAAGGTTATTTGACAAATTCAAATATTGACAAGTAAACATTTACAAAACCTTACACTTATAATTTGTTAATTTTATAATAAAATGTTACACAACTTACAATAGCGTGTTACAAATGGTTTTCCCAGTCATTAACTCTCCCACTGCTACAAATGTGCTCTCTACATCCCGTGGTAAGGGTGACTTTAGTTATGGCTTTATTACTTGTCATCCAATTTTTCAAAAACAATTTGGTGAATTTCTTTTGATATCTTACAGTCATATTTTCACTAAATAAAGAACTGAATTTCATTACCCGTCATACAAACTGCACTGCATCAAATTAAACACAGTTTCTACACGCAGCCAATAAAAAATAATTCCCAGAATTCCCATACAAAAGAACACTTTTTCATGGGTAAAGTGCATTTTGTGAGAGTCAAGTGACCATATACTGTACTTCGGCATTGTAAAATATAAATCCTTTGAATGGTAAAGGTTTTATACAGTGGCATAGAACTTCCCAGCTCTTTATTTGATAAGATCTGATGTGCAGCACCATGTACACCATACATTTTTGTATTAAGAAAGTATAAATACCAATTCCACCTATCAGAGCACAGTAGCTTCTAAAGCACTGAAAAAAAAAAAATAAATAAATAAAAAAAAAAAAAAATATTGTATAGCATTGATGGCGGGGAGACTCGACTTGGCTAAGTTTGGCTGCCAATTTGCAAGTCTTTCCAGCTAACGTCACATTGGACGACCTGCATATCTATGGTGAAATGGGGACAACACAATACCCAGTCCCATAGTAGAGAAAATTTCTGACCCAACTGCTAATCAAACCCAGGCCCACTGCATGGCAGCCTAATGCACTCATCACTCAGCTAATGTATGAGACTTTCTGCAAATAACAGCATGCAGTACGTTACATATGTTGTATGATAAATACTGAACGTTTTTTATTAAGTGAGATATTTACGTAAATCGTTCGCAGCAGTGAGGTCAGCAGCTCAGGACACACATGCAGGATAATCCAAGCAGCGCGTGTACACAAATCGACAGCACCGAAAGGGTTAGTAATATATAATTACATTTCACAATGTACGACTTAATGGCTTTTGTAAAAAGACACTCTTTTAGTACAAGTAATGTCCAACAATTCCTTATTTCTTGTTCCACATAGATGGGCATGTGACTGTTCCATACACACATTCTCTTAGGCATGCTTCATTGTTGAAGAGTATGCAGAGATTAGATATCTATACCACCTCAAATTCCACGTGTCGTATACACACACATGAAACTAGTAAACTTTGTATAGACGCAGCTTCGTTGTAATGCCAGAGGACTATAAGGATTAATGCAAGTTTCAACTGTCTGGAGCACAAACTGGTGATTCTAAGCTCCGTTTCCTGAGTGCGTGCAACATAAAGCAGACAAACCGATGTCACGATATTAGAAGTACCTATTTGTGTGAATGTATTTACCATGTATATTATTATAATCAATGAAATATTTGTGAAGAATACTTCTGCTGAATGTGACAAATTTAATACCACAAATTAATATTTCTCACTTGACTACAAAAGAATCTGTACATTTGTGTCTGATACAATGACAACTGACACTTTATTACTATGCACACAAGTAATTGTGTTCCAAAAACTATTCAGTGATAGTTAATCATTATTACGGAATAGAAGTGATATTTATTTTTATGTAATAATTATTAGAGATTCCTATTCTGTTTAAATTAATAAAGTATTTTTCCGTGAGCGTCAGATGCACAGATCCTTTGAAGAGTTGGCGAGACCTTTAGAGAGTTTCAAGGAGAAATATCAGCACCAAAAGACAAATCCAGCAGTGAATACAATGAAGATATTGTTTTAGCACCAGGAGTTTAAAGTGGTGGTGATTCACGTATTACTGTTTCAGATACTGTGACTAAAACATCTGTTACGTGTTCCCATTTACCACCATACAGATGCATTTGATGTATTAACACTGCCAACAGCATTTGAAGAAACACTTTGCCAGTGAAAAAAGACTGTCATAAGGAACAGATTTAAGAAAATATTCTCTTATTTTAGTCTCTGTCCTCCTCTAGTAATCAGTCAGGCTTTGGGAACAGGAGTGACAGAAGTAGCAGAGAAAAATGTCAAGGGTGCAGCCTTTTGCAAACAGAAGTACCAGTACATTTAAACTAGTTGTAGACATTGATAAGATATTGAAAAATAAATATTGCGAGATTCATTGTCTACTAAATACTGTCCGAATAGGCTGCATACTAAATCCTACCAAACAGGTGATGAATAGGTAGTTCCTTTCTGGGGCAACACAATTACGCAGAAACCCCAATTATTGCGGCCTCAGAAAGACGTTCTGTTTGTGCAGTTCCAGTTGGATTAAAACTTGACTTCATCAAGTACGAAGGGAAAAGTGACACTATATTGGAAGGCTTTGATTACTTTAACACTGGACGGTGCCGGTAAATATGACACTGCCAACTGCACTATTTGCCGTGTGTATAACTTACATGGTCTCTTAGTTCACATCAGTTGAGTTACTTAGCTGTCTCTACTCAGTCTTCAGGAACAATCCGGTCTTTTGGAGTTTTAAGTGAGAGCCATCACCAGTCAGATTTAGAATGAAGAAAGCAGGTCGGAGCTCTATTGATAAAATTATTCAATTTGTCATTACTAAACGATAGCCCATGTATGCTAAAATAATATGCTTATGAAACATTTACTTACTGATATTTTACAATTAAATTGTTTCTATATTTAACTTGCTAAATAAACAAATATTGTAAATTACTGAGTCATGCTCACTGATTCCACAAATGTCTGCCTTCAGTACTAATTTGCCATAATACGAGTTTCTAAAAAACCCAAACAAAAACTTTTGAATAGTGTAATGAGATCGACAGGAAGTGCAAAATGGCTAAACAGGGATGGCTAGAGGACAAATTTAAGGATGTAGAGGCTTATCTCACTAGGGGTAAGATAGATACTGCCTACAGGAAAATTAAAGAGACCTTTGGAGAAGAGTGAACCACTTGTATGAATATCAAGAGCTCAGATGGAAACCCAGTTCTGAGCAAAGAAGGGAAAGCAGATAGGTGGAAGGAGTATACAAAGGGTCTATACAAGGGCGACGTACTTGAGGACAATACTCTGGAAATGGAAGAGAATGTAGATGAAGATGAAATGGGAGATATAATACTGCGTGAAGAGTTTGACAGAGCACTGAAAGACCTAAGTCAAAACAAGGCCCCGGGAGTAGACAACATTCTTTTAGAACTGCTGACAGCCTTGGGAGAACCTATCCTGACAAAAAACTACCATCTGGTCAGCAAGATGTACAAGACAGGCGAAATACCCTCAGACTTCAAGAAGAATATAATAATTCCAATCCCAAAGAAAGCAGGTGTTGACAGATATGAAAATTACTGAACAATCAGTTTAATAAGCCACAGCTGCAAAATACTAACGCGAATTCCTTACAGACGAATGGAAAAACTAGTAGAAGCCAACCTTGGGGAAGATCAGTTTGGATTCCGTAGAAATATTGGAACACGTGAGGCAATACTGACCTTACGACTTATCTTAGAAGAAAGATTAGGAAAGGCAAACCTACGTTTCTAGCATTTGTAGACTCAGAAAAAGCTTTTGACAATGTTGACTGAAATACTCTTTCAAAATCTGAAGGTGGCAGGGGTAAAATACAGAGAGCGAAAGGCTATTTACAATTTGTACAGAAACCAGATGGCAGTTAGAAGAGTCGAGGGACATGAAAGGGAAGCAGTGGTTGGGAAGGGAGTAAGACAGGGTTGTAGCCTCTCCCCGATGTTGTTCAATCTGTATATTGAGCAAGCAGTAAAGGAAACAAAAGAAAAATTTGGAGTAGGTATTAAAATCCATGGAGAAGAAATAAAAACTTTGAGGTTCGCCGATGACATTGTAATTCTGTCAGAGACAGCAAAGGACTTGGAAGAGCAGTTGAACGGAATGGATAGTGTCTTGAGAGGAGGATATAAGATGAACATCAACAAAAGCAAAACGAGGATAATGGAATGTAGTCGAATTACCGTATTTACTCTAATCTAAGCCGCACCTGAAAAATGAGACTCTAAATCAAGGAAAAAAATTTTCCCGAATCTAAGCCGCACCTGAAATTTGAGACTCTCAATTCGAGGGGAGAGAAGGGTTTTAGGCCGCACCTCCAAATCTAAACAAAGTTGGTCCATTGTAATATGAGACACAATTTAGGTCGAATGAATGACGATACAGCTACAGTAGTTTGGTTCGAGACGTAGGCTTAGCAGTTAAGCTTTACCAGGTAGCCATTGCTTTGTGTCAGGCACTCCGTCCGTATTTAAATGGGTACCCTTCCTTTTTCACGTACTTCGTCTGGTTTGAATTGATTGCTTATTTTTCTCTGATCTGATAAGTGCCGCTCTATTGTTATAGGTGTTTACGTCACTCTAAGATGAAGATGTATTACTGTACTGTGTCATGCATTGTTTGTCGCATTCTGATAATGAGTGTTTACGGTCTGTCGCTGCTCGCGGCACGGCTTGCTTTTGTGCGTGCTACCGCAGCTTACAATTAAAAAAAAAAATAAAAAATAAAAAAACCAAAGAGAGAGAGAGAGAGAGAGAGAGAGAGAGAGAGAGAGAGAGAGAGAGAGAGAGGAATCGTGTCATTAGCGAAACAATGGCAAGATACTGCTATTTGTTGTTACTTACACTGCTGTTTTCTTTGATAATACACTGCTGTTTTCTTTGATAATGATCAACATGAACCAAATAATAGACTGCGTATGATAGAAGATGTTCTGAACGAGAGTTTAGCAAAAATTTTTCTCCGTTTGAAAGTCTTTGCAGACGCCTCTTTAGTACTTTACATTCTGCACAGAAATTAGAGTCATCTTAGATTTAAAAATCTAGTCAATTGCAGTGCTTCATTTCTGACCATCATCACTATTACTCGTAAGAATAATACGAATATAAACATGACATGATATGTATATTCTTCTGCGTTTGCTGTTGAATCACTCTAGTTTTGTAGTTTATTAGGCAGACGGAATTTAAATGAGATAGCAGCAAACACGAAAGAATACGTGGAAAATGTTTATATTCGTATTATTCTTATGGTGAAGAGAATACTGCATGTGATTCACAATTCATAAAAGTTCCTATTAGCAACCATCTCTTCTCACAGGTAGGAAAAAATTCAGAACGTAGAGTTGGCCATATTGACAAACATCCGTAACAGTCTTGCCAGTCGGATTTTCATAGTACATTGAAACGCTGCAACATTCAAAGATGAACAATACGGAATTTGTATTTACTTCGATGGATAATGTATGAAAATGCAGTGGTCGAAACTCGGGGCGGAGGAAGAAAAGCTAGTCTTCCACTTTTTTTTTTTTTAATTTATTTACTGACGCAGAGGTTTTGGCGCAAGTATTTATCTTTGCGCCTGCAAAGCATGCCTGTGTAGCGCTACATATATTCGACGGCAGAAGTTATTTGTGGCGGCACCTACCAACATTTTTCAGAACTTCCGCTTACTTTGCACTCTATTCTAAGCCGCAGGTGGTTTTTGGATTACAAAAACCGGAAAAAAGTGCAGCTTCGATTCGAGTAAATACGGTAAGTCGGGTGATGCTGAGGGAATTAGATTAGAAAATGACACACTTACAGTATTAAAGGAGACTTGCTATTTGGGGAGCAAAATAACTGATGATGGTCGAAGTAGAGAGGATATAAAATGTAGACTGGCAATGGCAAGGAAAGCGTTTCTGAAGAACAGAAATTTGTTAACATGGAGTATAGATTTAAGTGTCAGGAAGTCATTTTTGAAAGTATTTGTATGGAGTGTAGCCATGTATGGAAGTGAAACATGGACGATAAATAGTTTGGACAAGAAGAGAATAGAAGCTTTTGAAATGTGGTGCTACAGAAGAATGCTGAAGATTAGATGGGTAGATCACATAACTAATGAGGAAGTATTGAATAGCATTGGGGAGAAGAGAAGTTTGTGGCACAACTTGACCAGAAGACGGGATCGGTTGGTAGGACATGTTCTGAGGCATCAAGGGATCACAAATTTAGCATTGGAGGGCAGTGTGGAGGGTAAGAATCGTAGAGGGAGACCAAGAGATGAATACATTAAGCAGATTCAGAAGGATGTAGGTTGCAGTAAGTACTGGGAGATGAAGAAGCTTGCACAGGATAGAGTTGCATGGAGAGCTGCATCAAACTAGTCTCAGGAGTGAAGACCACCACCACCACCACCACCACCACCACCACCACCACCACCACCACCACAACAACGTTTCCCACTTATGTAGACCATAACACGAAGTTAACACCCAACAAAATATATTTTTTAGATGTATGTGGTAATGGACATGAGCAGGAGAAGTGTTTTGAGCTCAAGTATTGTCCCTAACAAATGGTTTAGGGCTTTCATCCACCAAAGGTAGAAACTTCCTTTGCACTAGCACAGTTGTCCAAAGTAGTGGTCTTTAGTGTATATAATTCACTCTTTTTAAGTTTCGTAAGTAATATAACAGTTCATTAAGGTACCACGCAAAGATTATCAGTCACCGTATTACAGTATAATTTACAGTTAAGGTACATGCAAAATTTTTACCAAGTCATTGAGATAATTTTGTTAATAATAATAGAAATGTCAGGCTCAACCCAAGTATCAATTGGACGTAAGTTCGGCAATGTATGTGTAACCTGAACCAATGTTTCTCAACTTAGATGACCGTGTGAGAAATAGTGTATCCACTGTGGCAAGGCCATGGGCATTAGTAACATTTGTAACGGGGAAAGAAAATTTGTTTAGCATTATTGACGTTAGCTGACAAACCTATTTCTCTGCAGGAATTGAGTTGTCTTTCCATAATGGAGTCATTTCAAGTACTGAACAAAACTCACATCATGAAATGAGATGGAAGATGGATCATCAGCATATCACTGTTGTATGTAGGAAGAAGAGAACTTTGGGGGGGAGGGGGGAGAGGACCCCCCCCCCCCCCCCACACACACACACAGTGATTTTACATAACCAACCATTATCTTATGGGTTTGATTTAGAAATCGTCATGTCTCTACTATAAATGTGGCACTATATTAAAGATTCTTTCAATGACACACATAGCACCATACAAACAGGGGAGTTATTAAGTCAATTGAAAGAAGTTGTGTGTGTGCGCACAGTTCCATTCAGAGGAAAAAAAAGTCAGCACACTGACATTCATGCTATGCATTTATTAAGATGGAAAATAGTGACAGCTACAAGTGATTAGATTAACCACCCATGTTTGTCACTGCAATATCCTAAAACCACTTTTTGCAGCTCTGTTCTGAGGACCATAATAGATGTGGAGCTATCACAAATGTTAGGCAAAGAAAGAAGTATAAGGAAAATTCCAGCCACAAGGAAGACCATTACCAACATTCTACTAAGCATTTGGTAACATCTCATGTGCCAGTGGAATTGACAGTAGCTGGGTAAACTCAGGAGGTTATTAGTGTGCACATGCAAAACACTTAATACTAGATGCCGAATATATGTAGGAGAAGAAATCAAACAATGAAAAATCCAGGATGGATGTAACAATATTATGGAAAGGAATGTAGCTACTCACCATATAGCAGAGACGCTGCGTCGCAGATAGGCAGAACAAAAAGACCGCCAAAAGCTTTCGGCCATCATCAACAACAGATCCCCCCCCCCCCCCCCACACACACACACGCAGTGGTGTGTGTGTGTGTGTGTCAAAGGCCTTAATGGCCAAAAGCTTTACTTGTGACAGTCTTTTTGTTCTGCCTGTCTGTAACTCAGAATCTCTGCTACATGGTGACTAACAGCTTTCCTTTTCATAATATTTTAGAAGGAAAGTTTATTACAGCACAGAAGCAGATGGTGGATGACAAATTTAGTATTTCATTTCAATGGCTTAAGGGGATACGGAATCGGATTTTGGGTTAAAAAATCGAATTTTTTTTTATTGGCGTATTATATTCTGCCATGTTTCCTCTTTAAAATGACGTATCATACATAGCTCTACTACAATTATAACTATTTTATTTTTATATATTTGTGAGATCGGGTATTGCGCTTTAGTTATATACGTCTCTCGTGGCTGACCATGAACGTTTTGGCAGTACCTTTAAAGTGACATGAATTCAAATATCCCGGTTTCCAGCGACTATTTATACACTAGTTGCCCGAAAATGTTTCTCTCTGGTTTCCTCAAGTTACTCTTTGACTTTGTGGCGGGACTGTTTTGTAAACAGTGTGATATAAGAAAGTAGTTGTTGTTGAGTTATTTCGTATTTAGTGCTTCATTTTTCGCAGTGAAAATGCCTAGAGCTAAAGCAAAAGTATTTAAAAAGCGTGTGAACTGGCAAAAGAAAAGAAATAATGATTCATTAGCAATGCAAAGCAGTTCATCATCATCACTGTTGGAAAATGTGAATCCACTTATTACTGATTTGCCGAACGAACTTACACCAAATGAAAACAGTGCTTCTCATAAAAAACTAAGAGATTTGGAAGAGAAATATAATTTACTTGATAGAGGGAATGAAGTTTTTGAACTCATTGATACGAATATATTGTGTGAAGCTCTTGAAAACAGTTTGTGCTGCAAAAAATGTCATGGAAACGTTTCTCTGAAAGTAGAATCCCATGTTGGCCTGGCTGCCCAGTTTAATTTAATAAGCAGTGTTTGTAAATACAGCTGTAAGTTTCCAAGTTCGGTTTCAGTAACTGTAAATAATGGATACAAGAAAACTGAACTTTATAGTGTAAATATTAGGTTAGTTTATGGATTGCGAGCAATTGGTAAGGGCAAAGCAGCTGGTGATATGCTATGTGGTGTTCTAAATCTTCCAAGTGCACCTTCAAAGTTTGAAGCTTACAATTATGTACTAGGATCTGCAGTTGAAGATGTAGCACAGAAGTCAATGCAGGTTGCTGTGGAAGAAGCAGTGGAAGAAAATGACGGCAGTCGTGACCTCACAGTGGCGTTTGATGGCACGTGGCAGAAAAGGGGCCACACCTCCAACAATGGTGTTGTAACAGCAACTAGTGTTGATACTGGCAAGGTTATTGATGTTGCAATAATGTCTAAATACTGTAGGTGCACAGGCAGGCTGAAAAATGAACACAGTGATGACTGTATTGCTAATTATTATGGTAGTAGTGGTGGCATGGAGGTTGCTGGGGTGAAGAAAATTTTTCATCGCTCTTCACAGTGGTATAATGTTCGCTATGTCAAATATCTGGGAGATGGTGACTCTAAAGCATTCAAAGAAGTTTTGGAAAGCAAACCATATGGGAACAGTGTAAATATAAGCAAACTTGAATGTATAGGACATGTGCAGAAGAGAATGGCTGCCAGGCTGAGGAGGTTAAAATCAGTTATGAAAGGGAAAAAACTAGATGATGGGAAAACCTTGGATGGCAGAGGAAGATTGACTGATTCCATAATAGACCACATTCAGAACTGCTATGGCCTTGCAATCAGGCAAAATACAGGCAATCTTGAAGAAATGAGGAGAGCTATATGGGCTTTATATTTCCACACCGCATCCACGGATGAGCATCCACAACATGGTTTGTGCCCCAAAGGTGAAAACAGCTGGTGTAAATACAATAGGGGACTAACAACAGGAGAGAAATACACTCCTGGAAATTGAAAAAAGAACACATTGACACCGGTGTGTCAGACCCACCATACTTGCTCCGGACACTGCGAGAGGGCTGTACAAGCAATGATCACACGCACGGCACAGCGGACACACCACGAACCGCGGTGTTGGCCGTCGAATGGCGCTAGCTGCGCAGCATTTGTGCACCGCTGCCGTCAGTGTCAGCCAGTTTGCCGTGGCATACGGAGCTCCATCGCAGTCTTTAACACTGGTAGCATGCCGCGACAGCGTGGACGTGAACCGTATGTGCAGTTGACGGACTTTGAGCGAGGGCATATAGTGGGCATGCGGGAGGCCGGGTGGACGTACCGCCGAATTGCTCAACACGTGGGGCGTGAGGTCTCCACAGTACATCGATGTTGTCGCCAGTGGTCGGCGGAAGGCGCACGTGCCCGTCGACCTGGGACCGGACCGCAGCGACGCACGGATGCACGCAAAGACCGTAGGATCCTACGCAGTGCCGTAGGGGACCGCACCGCCACTTCCCAGCAAATTAGGGACACTGTTGCTCCTGGGGTATCGGCGAGGACCATTCGCAACCGTCTCCATGAAGCTGGGCTACGGTCCCGCACACCGTTAGGCCGTCTTCCGCTCACGCCCCAACATCGTGCAGCCCGCCTCCAGTGGTGTCGCAACAGGCGTGAATGGAGGGACGAATGGAGACGTGTCGTCTTCAGCGATGAGAGTCGCTTCTGCCTTGGTGCCAATGATGGTCGTATGCGTGTTTGGCGCCGTGCAGGTGAGCGCCACAATCAGGACTGCATACGACCGAGGCACACAGGGCCAACACCCGGCATCATGGTGTGGGGAGCGATCTCCTACACTGGCCGTACACCACTGGTGATCGTCGAGGGGACACTGAATAGTGCACGGTACATCCAAACCGTCATCGAACCCATCGTTCTACCATTCCTAGACCGGCAAGGGAACTTGCTGTTCCAACAGGACAATGCACGTCCGCATGTATCCCGTGCCACCCAACGTGCTCTAGAAGGTGTAAGTCAACTACCCTGGCCAGCAAGATCTCCGGATCTGTCCCCCATTGAGTATGTTTGGGACTGGATGAAGCGTCGTCTCACGCGGTCTGCACGTCCAGCACGAACGCTGGTCCAACTGAGGCGCCAGGTGGAAATGGCATGGCAAGCCGTTCCACAGGACTATATCCAACATCTCTACGATCGTCTCCATGGGAGAATAGCAGCCTGCATTGCTGCGAAAGGTGGATATACACTGTACTAGTGCCGACATTGTGCATGCTCTGTTGCCTGTGTCTATGTGCCTGTGGTTCTGTCAGTGTGATCATGTGATGTATCTGACCCCAGGAATGTGTCAATAAAGTTTCCCCTTCCTGGGACAATGAATTCACGGTGTTCTTATTTCAATTTCCAGGAGTGTACATTCACCACCACAGTCTACCATCAGCCATCATGGCAGAAATAAAGCCCATTTTCAGAGATCTGGCTGACAGAAGTCTTCTGATGAAATGTCTTCACGGAAAAACGCAGAACCCCAACGAGTGCTTGAATAGTGTGATATGGCATCGTCTCCCAAAAACAGTGTTTGTCGGAATTAATACACTACATTTTGGTGTGTATGATGCTGTGGCAACCTTCAATCTTGGAAATATAACTAAATGCCAGGTCCTTCAAAAGTTGGGTATGTGTGTTGGTTCCCGTACGGTACGTGCTATGTTCTTTTTAGATCAGCACAGACTAAGGCATGCTGATAATATAATCAAGACATTAGTGAAAAAAGCAAGACAGGTGCAGAGGGGTGCCAAAAGAAGACTTGAAGATGATTATGAAGACTGTGAAGGGGGTATTAGCTACAGATCAGGAATGTTTTAATCTTCTTTCTCCGTTTCCCGTAAGTTTACTTTTTACTTCATCTAGGAACATTATCTCAGGTACTGGTCAACCTAGAAGTCTGAAATTTTTATGACGTAGTGACATAGGTCCCTATTACATACTGAAACAACGATTTTTTAATTACTTGATTTACAAAAGACTTAGGGGTGATAGTCTAGTAAAAAGCGATGGAAAAAATTTACTTAAAAATAAATGTACAATATCTCTGTAAGAAAATACTTTGACAATAAACTGTTGTTTCAGTATTGTTGTAACATATGAATGCACATACAGTAAAATTTTTACCTCTCTGTCTCCAGTAGTTTGTGAGAAAATGTTCCCTATAGTAGGCATATATTAACATTGCGGGGATAGGTGATTCCGTATCCCCTTAAAAAGAGAGAAATCTCAGAAAAGGCAAAGGACAGGATACCTAATAAGTTCAATAATAAAGTTACTAATCTGACAACTAATGCCATGACTTACAAGGAAAAGATAATTACTACTTCCATAATGGTGAACAAGATATGTTGAGCACTTGTCAACCTCACCCTCCTCCAAGATGAAATTGAGTTACAAGGCCATTATACTTGTGTACAAATTTATCAGTCCAACTGGAAGAAACAAAAACGCAGCACAACTGGATGGGGAATTTTAAGTTTGTTCATGTGAACATGTGACCAAACATGACTGTTTTCAAACTGTCTACTGCACGTGCAGAGCTCCACGATCATGAGTACTATCCATTTGTGGCTGGCACTTCTTGATGAAACTATCACTTATCAATTTCCTGACTAACACCCTGTCATTCTTCAAGCAATGGAAACTCCAGGTAACAATGTCAACAGTGTAGGAAAAAAAAGACAAGATTGCTACTTACTGTACAGATGACACATTCAGTTGCAGACATGCACAATCTAAAGGCATTTACATAAAGCTTTCGGCCACAGCCTTCATCAGCAAAAAAACACACACACACACACACACACACACACACACACACACACACACAAAAACCAAGCCCGCCTTATGCACACATGATTGCCAACACTAGCTTCTTGGGCCAGAAACATTTGGCCCATGATGGAGGAGTTGGAGGTCATATGAGCATGAGGTATGTATGTACTAAGTGTTACTATACCATACCATACTATACTATATGGCCCATAACTGCCTGATCTAACAATTCGACGCTGGTACAGAAGAGGGAGTGTTATTCATTTGAAAGTGTAGTTAACACAGGAAAATGAGATTTTCTGCTTTCCATACCCACAGGATTTCCTCAGAAAAATTCCTTAAGGGGGGATTGCATTAAAAAGTAATTTTGCAAAAACTATTTTTTTTCATCTGTGGAGTATGTTGCATGTAACTTCAATCTTGGCATCAGCATTAGACATGCCTTGAAACCTTTAAAATGTTAAATTCTGCACTTGTTGCCACTAGCAGCTCTTTAAACATTTGGAAATGGTGATGCCTTTCCTTTCAAAACCGTACAGTACTCCAGTAGGAAAGCTGAAATGCATTGGCCACATCCAAAAGAAGCTCGGTTGTACCTTCATCGTTCACTATATGAGAAGAAATCTGAAGCACTTGAGGGTGGAAAGCAACTAGAAGGGAAAAGCAGGCTTGCTGGAAGTGTAATAAGGGAGAGCTATTAGGAAAAGTATGAACAAAATAGAGGCAATGAGACAAGCTGTATGGACAATTTACTTTCACAAGCTATCCACCAAACAAGGAGCAACGCATATCTTTGCCTGATGTCTGATTGAGCATACCGCCTGTCAAACCACTTCGTCCTCGAGGGGCGGGGAGAGGACAAGCAATACTTTTGCTGAAAGTAAGCCATTTGTTGACAACACTATTATAGCCTCTGTGAGTGACACTGCTTCGATTGGCTTATTGTGAGTTTTTATTGTTTATATTTCATGAGCACACACTGAGCCACTTGATAGTATATGAACAACTGTCTTGCAAACATTAACAATGTTACGCATTTTTTTTTGGTCACCATTTTCTTTCCTTGCTGTGTCCTCATCGAGTGTTTCCGGTAACGGCCATGGGAGGCCAAGTACAATAGTAGTGCAGTAAAGCAGTACAGTACAGTGTTGTGTTTTCTTTGTTGATTGCTTTTGTTTGAACACTAACAAAAATGAGAGCGGCAACAAATGAAGAAAATTTGTGCTTTCAAAAAGTTAAAGCAAGAACCATTGAAATGAAGGAGAACCAATAATAACAGCAACAACAACTTGGCTCTTGAATATAGTATTGGCAAAATTAACTGTTGGAGACAGAAGAAAACTGTTCTACATTAAGTGTTTCTTCATCAAAGAAATGCTCTGAAGAATCTCTTAAACTAGAAATTTTATGGAAGACAGAGTTTCCAGTGAGCTGCTGTTCATGTGGACAAAGGGGCTCCAATTCCTGGCCCAACTTGCAGGAGAATATTTTAAAAAGTCAGATGGAGAGAGGACAGTTTTGTCACTACTGTTGTCTGGCTTGACAAGTGGAAGAAGAGAGATGGAGGAGTGTATTAACTAGATTTACACTGAGAAAAAAATCTCTCACGACTGAAGCTGTTTTGGAATTTATTATAAAGTTTGAAAATTATAACTAAAGAAAATTTATCTAATGAAGAATTTTACAATTGTGAAGAAACCACTTCAAAACATTGCTCCCAGTCATAAAAAATTAAAGAGCAGTTCAGAGGTATGGCAGCTTCAAATGCAACTGGAAATCACAAACTAAAACTGATTATTACTTTTGAATGCATTACGGGAACAGCAGTGATCAATGTCTTGTAAATAATTACTATTAAAAACAGTCTTGATCACGATTTATTTAACAAGGTGACCGGTTTCGACCACTACTGTGGTCATCTTCAGACCATTGAGTAGGAACCCCTTTCTGTTGGAGAATAACCGGTCACCTTGTTAAATAAATCGTGATCAGGACTGTTTTTAATAGTAATTATAAAACTGATGATTGGGAAGTCCGCCAAGCCAAGAGCATTCAAAAATTTAACTATGTCAGCTCTTCGAATTATCTACACGCATCAAAATAATCTCTGGATGAACAAGTAAATCTCTAAAAATTTGTTTTGAACTAATTTGTATCAGAGTGAAAAAAAGTTTTTGAAAGGGAAGGGATAGCTAAGTAAAGCCATTTTGACAATGGATAATGCATCTTCATATCCAAGTGTAAATGAAGTGCAGCGCAACAGAATCCATGACTTGTTTCTCCCACTAAATGTTAAAGATTTGACTGAACCAATGGATAAGGGCATTCTGGAATGCCCGAAGAAAGAGTATTGTTGGTGATTGGCATAGCCTATCTTAAATTCTGAAGACAGTGAAAGCTTTAAAGATAGTAGTTAAAGAACATGTAGTCTTTGAGCTGAAAGTCAGCTTTAATTTCCAAGTCATGGAGAAAAATTTTACAAGAAAGAAGGTCTAATACAGCGACTGAAGATTTTGATGATGAAAATGATCATCCATTGTGAGATTTAATGTTGCCAGGCTGTGAAGATGCAGAAAATATGGAAATTCCTGTTTGGTTAAAATCATACAAACAGTTGGAAGTTGTATACTCTTCTATAACCGACATATTTAACATTCCACCACAGAGTGATGAGGATGAGGCTGTAGTGATGATGAGTCACTCCAACACCTACGCTGCACTTGAGGCTGCCATGCGCTATGTGGACCAACAATCAGCCCGAGATGACACCAACCTATACCATGCTCTTCAGACAGCATGATACTGCTGAGTTAAATGTTGCAGCTTCACCAAACAAGACCCTCCACCGTACTTTCATGAAGTAAATCATTAGCAGTCTTAAGTTAACAATCTTGATTCTGCCAATGTGAACAGGTATGTAAACACTGCTTTAATAAAATTGATATTTTGATGTTAGTATTCTTTCAGTTTATTTCTTTTCCCACAAAAATTTCGATAGCCCTAGTTTGTCCTGGTCCTGTTCTCCTCGCACAAGCAGGATACTACTGGCAGATCAAACAGATTAGAAGGGGAGAGATGAGGAATGTGGATGATGAGATCAATTCACAAGCATTTAAAATACAGGCAAGCCTAATCCATGTTGAAATAAGGGAACTGAATCTTGAAACTGCTTTTCGCATTTTAGAAGCCTTTTCTGAAAAGAATATATGAGCTAATGATACGTAATTTTCAGCTGTCCAAAACATGTTGTTGCACTATTGGAACTATTGAAATATAACCTTGGCAGCTAAATTATAATTTATAGTATTTTACGCTGGCAAAAAAATTTGGTCATACAAACTTCAAAATTCTGTAAGCAACAAAATTTTTAATGCAAATTAATGACAGCAGTTCAGTGATCATACACCCCTCTTTGGACCCTACAATAAAATTATCAGACTGACTGCATGACTAAAACATCAATTATGGCTTTTAGAAAGACAATTTTTCAAAAATTTATAGTGTGGCGAAATATGAATCCTGGGTGCCTTATTATATTTTTCCATTAAAATACAGCTCTTTTCCCTTGGATGTGTAGAATTTTAAATCCCTACCTTACAAATTGTAGTTATAAAGTTTTTCCCATAAATTTACTAGGATTTAATAAATTTTCACAAGGTTGAGACATACCACCCTTTTAAAAGGTTAGCAGGAACCTAGAAATTGTTTTCTTCAATGAGAAAGCTACAAAAGTGAAAGCAAAAATGTCTACTTCTTGTGAAACCACCAAGCAGCCATTGCCCGTTAATTGCAAATTTGAAATTTTTATATAAGAATATACAGAATGAAACAGGGTTAAAATGATTTTTCCATTTTCATTAAAACTATTTTTAACAGTGGGTAATTTTCACCAGATGGTGTTGCGATGAGGTGGCTTTTAAGTTAGTAACCACTAACTTCTTTATTTAATGAATCATTTTAATCCAATTTGATGTCACTGGAAAAAATAAATGAATTATCATACAAAATTATTAAAATTCTGTAATTATACATACAAATATTTACAAATCTATGTCAAGTAGCAGACAGGCACAATTAAAATGTCTTAATCATGCTTGTCTGCAACTTGACCTGTGTTAGTTTTGTGTTGTCTGAAAGACTAGTTTGAGTTTTGACATAGTGCATTTTACATGCTCATCTGTTCCTCTTAGCACCTCTTCTGTCTGGTAAGCTATTTGAAATTAATATACTAATTTTAGCTGGTAACAGAAAGATGACTGGTGCAGTGGCCACAGTTTTGTAGTTGTTCTTACTCTGAGCATGCTAGAAAGATATACCTGCTCTGCCAACGTAACACTTACTTGCTCCCAAGTGTCAGAGATCACCCAAAGTATTGAGTAACTCTTCCTTGTGCACCTTACAAATTATTCATAATACATATTTGACTGATTAGTGTCAAATTGTTTAAATCATTCAGTTCTTTTATGCAACACATACAGTTGATTTAGAAATCATCACATAAAAAAATGTTCTAAAGGTTTTGTGTCAGCATTGATACGTTGTAAGGGAAGTAATCCTAGCAAAAAATTGATTTACTAGGCATGTCAAGTCTGAATCAAACTGACATTGCATGACTGAAGCTAAGAAAATACTGACAGTGATTGTTCTTTTCATCTAAGGCTCTATTTGGGAACATTTGAAGGTACTTCGTTTACACAAAGAAATGGTTTACAATAATTTGTAGATCATTTTCTTTTCTACCATTTTTGCTTACTAACCCAGTCATCTGTGGTATCACTATTTTCAATCATCATAATATCGTCATATTAATAATCATCCATAGCACAGCTGTGAAAATTTTATCTCTGCTGTTACAAATATTTGGCTTTTTCTTCTGAATATGTTGCAATTTCTGGGGTTGTGGTTACAGTGGGATCTGACACCACAGCTTTTTTTTTCTAAATACATATCAGTTTTCGTTTCCGTAATGATTTGAGAATTTTTTTTTACATTGTCTCTTGCTGCCAAACACTGTGTGCCTGCTGCTCTCTCATTGGTTACAAAGAACCAGCAGCTGACGATCATTTGATTGGTTAAGGTTTTCTACACTGGCTTAGAATTTCCCACTACTTTAGAGGTGGGGGTAAGTGGTAGGGAATGCGTTTTGGGAAGATCTTTGATGTCCAGCAATATGTATCCTGCACGTTTTCACATAACGAAAGTATAAATTCAAATTCCACCAAACACAGCATGTTAGTTTCCGAAGCATTGAAATTGAGATTGCAATGCACCATTAAAAACCAAACATAGCTCATGTCATGCGATCTTACCTGCCAAAGACAGCAGATTTATGTAGCGTGAACACACAAACAGGAAGAGTTAATAGTTTAAATTAATATCCATAGTGTAGCTATAAGAAAAGCTAAGCTTTCCCACATAATATTGGTCTTTTATGGGTGTTATACTTTAAGATACATCACAGAAATATGCCAGTAAAATTGTAATTTATGACAAATGCATGGTCCTGAATGTGTTACGTTTTAAATGAGAGTCAAATGCTCCGCAATTTAAAAAATTCATCGCACATTCTCACACATAATGTAATTAATTTTGTGTACAAGGAAATTTACTTTGAAAGTAACACTTTTCAAATATCCACTCACAATATTTACCGGCAAACCTGTTACAAATAGATTTGTTCCAGTAGTTGCCAGAGGGCACCAGAAAATAGGTGTTACTGGGCTTGTGCAGCTATGGTGACCATGACGACAAATGTTAAAAGATCTTACAGTATGTCATAAAAGAAACAGGACATCAGAGGATACTCAGAGCATAAGAATACTGTAAACCATACTAAAAAGGATAATTCAGCTTTAAGTGCACATTCGTATATCCAGGTTCACAATGAAATATGCCCCAACCTGGTATTATGCTTTTCAGTGAGATTTTCAAGATAAAAATTTTCTTGGAGTACCAGTACTATATGATCTCTCACATGGTTCTTTATTATGGCATAATGCCGTATGTGCGAGAAGATGAAAATGTGCACTTGAAACGTAGTGTTGTCGTGGTCTTCAGTCCTGAGACTGGTTTGATGCAGCTCTTCATGCTACTCTATCCTGTGCAAGCTTCTTCATCTCCCAGTACCTACTGCAGCCTACATCGTTCTGAATCTGGTTAGTGTATTCATCTCCTGGTCTCCCTCTATGATATTGACCCTCCACACTGCCCTCCAGTACTAAATTGGTGATACCTTGATGCCTCAGAACATGCCCTATCAAGCGATCCCTTCTTCTAGTCAAGTTGTGCCACAAACTCCTCTCCTCCCCAGTTCTATTCAATACCTTCTCATTAGTTAAGTGATCTACCTACCCAATCTTCAGCATTCTTCTGCAGCTCCACATTTTGAAAGCTTCTATTCTCTTCTTGTCCAAACTATTTATCATCCATGTTTCACTTCCATACATGGCTACACTCCATACAAATACTTTCAGAAACGACTTCCTGACACTTAAATCTATACTCCATATTAACAAATTTCTCTTCTTCATAAACGCTTTCCTTGCGATTGCCAGTCTATATTTTATATCCTCTCTACTTCGAACATCATCAGTTATTTTGCTCCCCAAATAGCAAAACTCCTTTACCACTTTAAGTGTCTCGTCTCCTAACTAATTCCCGCAGCATCACTCGATTTGACTACATTCCATTATCGTAGTTTTGCTTTTGTTGATGTTCATCTTATATCTGCCTTTCAAGACACTGTCCATTCCATTCAACTGCTCTTCGAAGTCCTTTGCTGTCTCTGACAGAATTACAGTGTCAACAGGAAACCTCAAAGTTTCAATTTCTTCTACATGGATTTTAATTCCTACTCAGAATTTTTCTTTTGTTTCCTTTACTGTTTGCTCAATATACAGATTGAATAACATCGTGGAGAAGCTACAACCCTGTCTCACTCCCTTCCCAACCACTGCTTCCCTTTCGTGTCCCTCGACTCTTGTAACTGCCATCTGGTTTCTGTACAAATTGTAAATAGCCTTTTGCTCCTTGTATTTTACCCCTGCCACCTTTAGAATTTGAAAGAGAGTATTCCAGTCAACATTGTCAAAAGCTTTCTCCAAGTCTACAAATGCTAGAAACGTAGGTTTGCCTTTCCTTAATCTATCTTCTAAGATAAGTCATGGAGTCAGTATTGCCTCACGTGTTCCAATATTTCTACGGAATCCAAACTGATCTCCCCTGAGGTCGGTTTCTACCAGTTTTTCCCATTCGTCCGTAAAGAACTCGTGTTAGTATTTTGCAGCCATGACTTATTAAACTGATAGTTCAGTAATATTCACATCTGTCAACACCACCTTTCTTTGGAATTGGAATTACACTACTGGCCATTAAAATTGCTACACCAAGAAGAAATGCAGATGATAAACGGGTATTCATTGGACAAGTATATTAAACTAGAACTGACATGTGATTACATTTTCAGGCAATTTGGGTGCATAGATCCTGAGAAATCAGTACCCAGAACAACCGCCTCTGGCCATAATAACGGCCTTGATACGCCTGGGTACTGAGTCAAACAGAGCTTGGATGGCGTGTACAGGTACAGATGCCCATCAAGCTTCAACACGATACCACAGTTCATCAAGAGTAGTGACTGGCGTATTGTGAAGAACCAGTTGCTCGGCCACCATTGACCGACGTTTTCAGTTGGTGAGAGATCTGGAGAATGTGCTGGCCAGGGCAGCAGTTGAACATTTTCTGTATCCAAAAAGGCCTGTACAGGACCTGCAACATGTGGTCATGCATTATCCTGCTGAAATGTAGGGTTTCGCAGGGATCGAATGAAGGGTAGAGCCACGGGTCGTAACACATCTGAAATGTAACGTCCACTGTTCAAAGTGCCGTCAGTGCGAACAAGAGGTGACAGATGTGTAACCAGTGGGACCCCATACCATCACACCGGGTGATACGCCAGTATGGCGATGACGAATACACGCTTCCTATGTGCGTTCATTGCGATCTCGGCAAACACGGATGCGACCATCCTGATGCTGTAAACAGAATCTGGATTCATGCAAAAAAAAGAAGTTTTGTCATTCGTGCACCCAGGTTCGTCGTTGAGTACACCATCGCAGGCGCTCCTGTCTGTGATGCAGCGTCAAGGGTAACCGCAGCCATGGTCTCTGAGCTGATAGTCCATGCTGCTGCAAACGTAGTCGAACTGTTCGTGCAGATGGTTGTTGTCTTACAGACGTCCCCATCTGTTGACTTAGGGATCAAGACGTGGCTGCAAGATTCGTTACAGCCATGCGGGTAAGATGCCTGTGATCTCGACTGATAGTGATACGAGGCCGTTGGGATCCAGCACGGCGTTCCGTATTACCGTCCTGAACCCACCGATTCGATATTCTGCTAACATTCATTGGATCTCGACCAACGCGAGCAGCAATGTCACGATACAATAAATCGTAATCGCAATAGGCTACAATCCGACCTTTATCAAAGTCGGAAACATGATGGTACGCATTTCTCCTCCTTACACGAGGCATCACAACAATGTTTCACCAGGCAACGCCGGTCAACTGCTGTTTGTGTATGAGAAATCGGTTGGAAACTTTCCTCGTGTCAGCACGTTGTAGGTGTCGCCAACAGCGCCAATCTTGTGTGAATGCTCTGAAAAGCAAATCATTTGCATATCATAGCATCTTCTTCCTGTCGGTTAAATTTTGTGTCTGTGGCACGTTATCTTCGTGGTTTAGCAATTTTAATGGTCAGTAGTATATTAAATTCTTCTTGAAGTCAGAGGGATTTCGCCTGTCTCATACATCTTGCTCACTAGATGGTAGAGTTTTGTTAGGACTGGCTCTCCCAATGCTGTCAGTAGTTCTACTGGAACGTTGTCTACTCCCGGGACCTTGTTTCGTCTTAGGTCTTTCAGTGCTCTTCACGCAGTATCATATCTCCGATTTCACCTTCATCTACATCCTCTTCTATTTCCATAATAGTGTCCTACATCACCCTTGTGTAGACCCTCTATATACTCCTTCCACCTTTCTGCTTTCCCTTCATTGCTTAGAACTGGGTTTCCATCTGAGCTCTTGATATTCATACAAGTCGTTCTCTTTTCTCCAAAGGTCTCTCTAATTTTCCTGTAGGCAGTATCTATCTTACCCCTAGTGAGATAAGCCTCCACATCCTTACATTTGTCCTCTAGCCATCCCTGCTTAGCTATTTTGCATTTCCTGTCAATCTCATTTTTGAGACATTTGTATTCCTTTTTGCCTGCTTCATTTACTGCATTTCTAAGTTTTCTCCTTTCATCAATTGAATTCTTCTAGCCCTCATCTCTTTACCTACTTTATCCTCTGCTGCCTTCACTACTTCATCCCTCAAAGCTACCCACTCTACTTCTACTGCACTTATTTCCCCATTCCTATCTATTGTTCCCTTATGCTCTCCCTGAAACTCTGTACAACCTCTGGTTTAGTCAGTTTATCCAGGTCCCATCTCCTTAAAATACCACCTTTCTGCAGTTTCCTCAGTTTTAATCTACAGTTCATAAACAATAGATGGTGGCCAGTGTCCACATCTGCCCCTGGAAATGTTTTCAGGGTGTATACGTCGACAAGGAAAAAAAAAGGTCCCCGGATTTTTCCCAGTTAAAAATACACTTTCTCCCGAGTGACAGTATATTTTCTCTTATCAATCCTTTGAATGGTTAGCGTTTTATACATGGGCGTACTATTTCCCGACACTTTAGAAAACGAAACGCAGGGAAAAAGACACGTTTTGGTAATATCTTTGATGTGCAGCAACATGTACGCTGCATATTTTCGTATTACGAAAGTATACTTTGGAATTCCATCAAACACCGCATGTTACTTTATGAAGCATTGAAATCGAGATTTCAATGGGCCTTTGTAAGCCATTCGTAGCTCATGTCACGTGATCTCGCCAGCTGATGACAGCGGATATTCAAAGCATAGGGCACGTGATGTAGTCAGCCAACAGCAACATCACTTAAGTAGCACGAACACACGAACAGGGAAAGTTAATAGTTTAAATTAATATACATAGTGTTGCAACAAGAAAAGAAAAGCTTTCACATAAAATATTGGTCTCAAGCTTCAAGAGAATCTAAGCTTTCGCATATACCTTTGTCTTTTTTGCGTGTGTTACACTTTAAGATGTATCACACTAATGTGCCAGTAAAATTTTTAATAATGACATAAATGTCTGATCTTCAAGGTTCGAAATTATTCTAAATGGCTCATCATCAAAGAGTTGATTTTTAAACTAGAGTCAAATGCTCTGTGATTTAATAAATTCATGCTACATTCTTGTACATAGTTCAACTTACGTAGAAGGATACTTGCTTTGAAAGTAACGCTTTTCAAACCACTATTCGCAGTATTTTCCCGCAACCTGTTAGAAAGAGGTTCATTTCGGCAGTTGCCAGAGAGCGCAGATAACAGGCGACACCGCGCTTTGGTAGCTATCATGACGTAGGAAGCCCGTATGTACGTACGGGAAAACATTGAAAGATCATACATTATGTCATAAAAGAAATAAGACATCAGAGGATACTGCAAGAGCATCGGAATTTCGTGAACCATATAATTAAATGTGCACATTTAAGGTGCATACTTTAAAGAGCTCATTCGTAAGTCCAGATTCCCAATGAAGTAGACCTCGACCTGATATTAAGCTTTTCAATGTGGTTTTCGATATGTAAATTTTCTCGGAGCACCAGTACTGTATTATATCACGTTTGGTTCTTTATTGTGGCATAATGCCATACGTGCTATAAAATGGATACGTGCACTTGAAATGCAGCGAACAGTTGAAACTAGCAAGTACTGTGGAATTAAACATTTCGTTTCAAATACATTGGCTGCCTCTGCGGAAAAGGTTAACAAAAGTTAAATTTCTTTAGCAAACAGACAAAAAGCACTTCATTGTTCCGCAAGGCGATTAATGCCCGACTGTCAGAAAGGTGGAAATAAAATATGAAACTAATGACATATTTCAGCCTTCCGTAATTATGTGAATGTGCTTTAATTCATTTGATACGTCCTGGCCACAGATATCTGTTTTGTTTTCATTTGATGTGAGAGTAAACGAAGGGGAAAGAGCAAAATCACTAAATGTAAACACTGGTCACGTGGAGACTACCCACTATAACTCAGACTGCTCTGCGCATCAGCCTCGGATCTACGACATTTGTGAACCGGGTCAATACTTAAAAAAAAAATAAAAAATAAAAAAAAATAAAATAAATCGAATTTTCAAAATATGTTCATCTTGTAGCGCACATCTTTCTTAAAAGTCTGAAACATAAAACATATGTATTCGAGGAAATGTAAGACATTATTTGGTCTTAAGTATGCCGAAGTGCAGTGCCACGCCTCTTCATAAAGCATTTTTCTACCGCACGTCCAAACTATATTCAGGAGAGTGGAAATTGAAATGTCCTATGGTGCTTCTCCTGCTCCCAGTCGGCCAGTTTGACAGCCTGCCCCTCTTAAAAAAAAAATCTCTCAATTAATAACGGATGCGATTATTTGTAATCAAGAGAACAAGAATTCTTCAGAAAATCTTAACTCTTTATTGCCTATTAGTTAATAACTTCTGTTTTGCATGACATAAAATTAAATACAGGATATTTAAAACCAATACTGACAAGAGGTAAGCATGAAATTACAAATTTCTTCAAACCTTAGCATTTTTTACACTCTAATCTTGCTACAGTTTTACATGGCGTGCTTTCCTTTCTGCAAAAGAATCTATTACCTCATCAAAGCTCGTCAAACATTATGCTACATGAAAAATTGAAATGTCCCTATCTAATACTGAAAAAGCAGTTAATACAAATAATACCCAAGACTGGTGTGATTTCTCGATCTGATAACGTCTTTTTTATCACTGTCTGCTGGATAAAACAAAATAGGCCTTTCTAATATGGCAGCAGTTTTGTAACGCACCAAATAAACAAGACTGTTTTGGCACAAATGGCCATTTTTATAACACGACAGAATATAATCCACGCACCAGCTTCTCAAGCAAGAGATCGAAAAGTAGTATTACGAAATTTTTATATTAATTTGGAATAGTCTTATTCTTCCATAATCTGTGTGATGTCCCCGTTTCTTCTCCTTCCCCGTTCTAACAATCTTATCACCAATTTTGTAGCTACTGCTGCCACTGTCAAAATTTGTTCGCCGATTAACTTCACTAACCCTGCCAGAATCACAGGTTTAGTTATCCCGGGATTTTTTTTTCCGGTTAGGCGTTATTACGTGTTCCAACGACACGTTTTCCGCGTTACTTCCAGAATAGAACTTACGCGGCTGCTAGCCGGGGATTGTACAACTGGTCCTTACTAGTGTAGCGATCTGGCCAGAAATTTTCTGTCAAAATTTCATTTCCTTGGATACACCGAGAAGATAATACGTAATCTTTCTCACCTGTTATTCCTGTCAGTCGTTTATTTCCATTCTGGTAGTCTGAATCTATGGATTTCGCTAGTAATTATAACAATGCTGACATTCGCAAACCCAATCAACCAAATAATCAGACAGCGATTGGCATTCATCCGTTCGGCTTTACTCTCTCAAGTCCCGTCTCCTTTAGTCTGCGGAAAGTTTATTTCTAAATGCGACAAGGATTCTCCTGACAGAGGCATCACGTACATTATGCAAGCAATCATTCAAAAGTCAACTTATGATTCCTTCAGAAATCAAAATGTGTTCAAAAAAGTTCAAAAACAAACAGGGAAGCGCTTCAAAATCATATGAATAATCAATAGACAAACGTGCGCTGGATGCTAGGCACTTTGTGAAACAAGCTTTTCTCCTCAAGAACATGAATTTGGCGCCCCCTTTCCCCGGTACCATCTAGCTGTTTTCTGCGATTGCTTGCACAGCCAACAGCCACATTCCTGTGGCCAGAAGTGGGAGAATGTACTACTCAAACATGACTCAACTGAGCATGTGCATGAGCCCGCACGTAACTGCTAAAACAAATCAAATGTAAACAGTTGCGACTTCACGCCCATTGGAAGCAAATTGTTGTTATGAAGCAATCCCTAGTCTTCCTAAAGCCTTTGACACATTTTCAATTGGCAGACGCCTGCATGAGCACTGTGTGTCGTCGTATATGATGCATTTCCTTTGCAGTTTAAGTTATTTTCATTTTTTTCCTCTCGTTTATGTTTTATTGTTGAAGTATTATTCTGTAGTGGCGGGATACAGTAATATCCTTTGTTAGGGTATCGGTTCTTTCTTACCAGCCAAAATTACAAAAATTTAAGTGAAAACTAAAACAATGAAAAATTCCCGGAATTCTAAAAATATCCCGGGTTTTTCCTGGTTTTCTCCCAGATGAAAAAATTCCCGGGATTTTCCCGGATCGTATACACCCTGGTCTTACAATTTAAAACTTTGTTCCTATGATAATGCTTTATTATTGTGTTGTAAAAGTGATTCACTGCAGCAAGATAGAAACAAGTCACACATCCAATGTGTCATATTTCAATGATGGCAGTTCTGCACAATATGAAAACTGTTTATAAACACAAGCAGGATTGAGTTACTACAGAATGGGATTCATGTGTCACTAGTCACTGCAAAAATGACTGACGTAGTTGGTAGCACTACTGAACATTTAGCAACAAAACCAATTTTTTAGCATCCATATGACAAATATTTGAAGTGCAAAACATCTGCTCTTGTTTGCCAGGACTCATGTTCCAGGAATACAACATTTAACACTATGGAAGATGAAACAACAAAATTCACAGACATTATATAAAAAACTTTAAATTGTTTTTACCATTCCTTGGGATAAGACTAAGTTTTTCAAATCGCCGAATGAAAGCAAGCTGCTGATAAATCATCTTTCACCATTTACTAAATACATAAAAGTTGATCTTTGGCTTAAAACACAGCCTCTTATCAATATTCATAACAGCTATCTACAACAATGGTGGCTTAGAAAAATTCTGGAGAACAGAGGAAGGGGGGTGGGAGGTGTGCTCAAGGGTCAAATTTATGAGAAGCGGTTCTTCCTCTATTTGTGGCCATTTCATGCCGAAGTGTGTCCTTTATTAAAATATTTTCATGACTAACTTCTAGTGCAAATACTGACCGTACATACATTTTCAGATCAGACAATATTTTCCATTTATAACTATTTTTTTGGAAGAATCAACATTTTAGATTGTCATGAATGTATTTTATGTCACTCTAAGATATTTCGTTTTACAGAAGCTAAGACTCGCAAAATAAAAGAAATATACTAGCTATTACATTATTTTTGCAGTTTTGAATCACTAAACAGAGCACTACTCTTAGGATTTTTTTATATGAAAAAATATGGGAACAGGCATTATGTGAAACAAATGCTACAATGGTGGGGAGGGAGGTTGTTCACTGCAGTTCAGAGGGAGGGATCAGAAACCAACTAATTACAGATTTGTGAATATTTGTATGCATAATTTCAGCATATGATTAGGTCTAAAACTTTCCTTCAGCTGTTTTCTCTTGATATTTTAGGCTTTATTGTGAAAAACGTATATAAACTTTACAACAAAGCGTTGTACCTCTCTGGCCACTACATCCTCCCATCTTTCAGACAGCATATGAATCTCATAGCAGAAGAAATGGGCACCTTTGGGGAGACCGACAAGTTACCAAATTTTGCCATTTTTTTTTATGGCAAAGTTCTATTCAGCCACACCCTATGCCACTAATTGAAAAAGGTTTTAGTCAAATGAACGTATGGACAATATGGCAGGTGAGGTAGGATTTCCCATTTCAATGTTTCCAAATACATTTTGGTGTGTTTTGCAACATGCGATCAAGTAGTGTTATCCTACGAAAATCACAGTCTGTCACTGTACTGTGCTCATTTGTCTTTCAAGTGCTTGACTCAAATGCATCATTTGCTTTCGATAAAAATATCGTATGAATGTTTCAGTAGCTTCAAAAACCTTCTCCCTTCCACCACCATGCTGGCCTTCGACGTCAAAATTTGTTCTTCAATTGTTGAAACCATTCTTTGAAAGTTCTTCCACTAACAGCTGCCTCAATGTATATCTTTCTTAGTATTTTATGAACCTCAGCCACCAATTTCTTCATGTTAAATCAGAAAATTAAAACTTCCCACAAATGACGAGAATTAGGCTCTTAAGTTGACATGTTTAATCAGGAAGAACATTATGATGTAATCACAAATTTACTAATATTTTCATGGGGTTAAGTTTACAAATTCCTGAGTTTACTGTACTAACTTACCTACCACCTGCACCATCACTTGCTGCTGCTGCTACTACCATTTATTGCAAAATGACAGAAGCAAAGTTTCAGATCTAACAACAATAAAATTCTATCACAGTTAATACTTTTATCTTTCCATTAACACCAAAATGAAAAACTGATTCATAAATGGAGTTATAGTGGCTACAAACTTTTGAAGTACATTTCCTACCAACCAAGTTCATGAACGTGATCCACATTTCAAAATGGCTCTGAACTGTAGCTTTGAAATGGGGGGGGGGGGGGCTGGAAAAATATAAGCCACAAGCTATGGGCATGTGCACGCTTATCTCTTAGGCTCTTAGGAGCAAGGTTATTAAACTCTCTGAAATTGTCAGAAGAATTTCCAATGATCAGTCCAGGCTAGTCATGACCATCCACTGGCCTGCACTAATAGCTTTAAATTGGGAGAATGTGGTGACAGAACATATCCACATGTCATGAATGGCTGCGATTGTTACTCTAACAAACCTTTTCTTTCTATCTTGTCAGTTAGCAATCACAAATGGAATTATGAGACTGACTTTTGATCAGGTCTCAATCCACTATAATGTCAGGCAAATCACACAGCTGCTCAACTGTTTTCCTATTTACACTTATGAACATAACTAGACTTCCTGGCTGTACTGTTGACGTTTCAGGCTCCACTACAGCTACGTTCTTAAATATTTTTGGAGCAGACCTTCTACAAGGAAGTAGAAGGCCTGTTCAGAACGTACCTTTATGTATTGAAACTGCTTTGTTGGAGCGCTATTTTCCAGCTGATGAGTGTAAAGTTTTTTGTTTTATGTTTTGTGGTGCAAAAACAGGTCACACGGGCCCCAAGTCAAAACTACAGATCACGAAGACAGAGAGGAATTAAAAAAATGACTATACATCAATCCCAATTGAAGTAAGAGAAGACAGCTAAAAACAGAGACATGCAGAAAGGGCGACAAAGACGCCATACAGAAATGGAGGTCCAAAATTAAAAGGCCTTTGCCATATTGCTGTGACGAATAAAAAGTAAAATGCGGTCGGCAGCTCACATGTCATTTGCTAAAACGGCTGACAACTCAGATGGCAAACCCTAGCAGGAATGTAAAAGGTTAAAAAATGGCATTCCGTCAGAAGTGGCGGACAGTTAAAACTTGGGTGCAATGTGTAGAAAGTGGTGGGGGAGCGCCACTGTGCCCAAGAAGGCAGTGCCCAATACGCAACCTAGTTTAAATTACTTCCTCCCAGCAGGAGGGGCAAGAGGTCATCCAAACCGCTGGGAGAAGCTTAATAATCTGGAGCTTATTCCCATGAAGGGAGGATCAGTGGCGATGTCAAAGGGTCAGCACCACCTGACAGATGGCAACACAGAAGTCACTGGAGGGAATATAGGAACTAGTGAGCCGAGGTACAAGGACTGCAACCTTGGCAGCAGCCTCATTTCCTGGCAGACTTACACGACCAGGAACCCACAATAAACAATACAGAGGCTCCAGCAAGAGTACACAAGTGACAGTTTTCATGGACCTGTTGCACTAAGGGATGGGCAGTGTGGGTATAGCGCACTAACTATGAAGGGCACTGAGTGTCTGGGGCAGAGGACACAATTTAAAAGTCTATGTCACCAGATGCACTCCATGGCCTAATACAGGATGAAGAGCTCGGCTGCAAACATTGAGCAGTGGGCAGGAAGCCGCTATTTTAAGACATGGGCACCAATGACAAAGGCACACGAGACATGTGAGTTCAAAGTGAACGCAGTATTCAGGCACCAATCCTAATTACTTGGGACTAACTAAAGCCTCTTCATGCAAAACCACAAAGCAGTCACTGAAGTTGGAAACTGAATGAGTCAAGATATTTGAGAAAGACAAATGGCAATTTAGCACACGGGATGTTTATATTCGAGTATTATCCGACTGGCTGTTTAGTAAGGCATTATGGATGATTTTATATGTAAAAGCAGATATACATGTGCACCTTACAATGTAACCTCTCACTCAAAATTGGCCAATAACACTGTTTTAATAACTGTTGGAACTAAACCGACACCACAAAAAAAAAAATATACAAATAAATAAATAAATTTATTTTTTTATCTGTTCCTAGAAAGGTATTTTTTCTTTCACTAGACATATTTCAACAGTTATTTTTCTGCTCCTCTAAGCCTTAAGTTACTTCTTAACGTATATGTTTTGTATCTTTAACTAACAGGAAGCCATTATCTGGTACATTATCTATTAACAGTATACCTTATCACCCCAGCTTAAGTACCAGTCTATTATACAGTAGTTAATGTTGCAGGACAATTGTGTCTAGTGATATTTGCCACAGAAGCCTATTCAATCATATTGCTAACCTACTTTAATTTCAATTACTCTAATTCAGTGCAGTGAAATAGTGTGATCGTTAGCGTAGTCTAATGCTTGTTTACATTTGCGTCATATTTAAATCTAGTTTACCACGTTCAACACACTTTTCACCATAAAAACTAAAACAGCACGCTAAATTCAGAAACTGTATAATGGACAAGCCTCCGACAAGTATTTTTCTGCACAGTGTGTAAAAATACCTTACATAAACTCCAAAAAATGCAAGGCAGTCCACTAAGAAAGTTTTACTTTGTTCAACAATGACAGTTGCATCCAACAATATTATATGAAGTTTGAAAACTCCCACAGAGTTTAGCAGATTATGCAATATAATAAATGCTTTGGGGTACATTCACATGCTGTCAAATACAGTTTCCCCAAAATAAAGATAACTGATGCATGAATCAAATACTTTAAAAATCTGTATGAAGAATATATGAACAGTCAGTACACTAACATTAAGAAAATTACACCAATGAAACACTTGGGCACTATCATTTTAACAGAAAAATGATGAGTTTCTCACGTCTGATATCAGACAGGAACATCTCAGCTGAAAGATGGTGGTGGGAGGTATCTGTTTTTGCTCTCCAGAATCAGTGGCAAATGTAACAGGTGTTTCTCCAGTCAGCTGACAGTTGACTGTTGGAGAGTTTACATCAGTTACAGGTAGTCTGCATAAACCGGTTACATTGGTCACTGGTACATTGTATATATGGATTGTGATAACCCCTTCAGCATCAACTAACGCCTGAAGATGGTGCATGAAAAGCCGAAACTGGTAGCTACACAATAAATCGCATCTTAAGGGTAACTATAGGTATTTCATTTTCTTATCATAATATGGTAAGGCGGTAGTAAAAGTCCTTGTTCGAATTAACACACTGCATGTGCTATACATTCACTGTTAAGCCCTGGACTTTCGAAGCTATGACAAAGTCTCCGGAAAAACTGCGTGGTTCTCCTCATGGCGCAGCACAGTTGCTCTACTCCTCTCTGGCAGTCTGGAGTGACACAGAGCTAGTCTCTACTATTTATGTCTTGTAGCAGCACTTTTAATATGTGGTGTTGCATATATGACATCAAGTAAAAGACGTTATGTAATACAAAGAGAGCAAAATGTCGATCACGAGTGGAATGTAGATTAATGGCAAACATTTTAGGATTGCAGAGCTGCAGTCACTTGCAAGCACTATCACAACCACTGGACATACTTGCTTCCACTGATATACATTCATTATTGTGACTACCTAAAATGCCTTCAACAATTGATGCATATTTTATACCTTTCGTAAGGCATGTCTTTAAATAAAGAGTTTTATAAAGCCCTCAATAAAATTAATAATCCAACAGAGCAAAAAAATTAAACCGTATTCCATATGGCATGTAAAACTTGGGCAGAGCATTATACCCTGATCAAAATAACTCAAGGTACCTATTTACAGGACACCTAACTTAACAACCCCAACAACACTCACTAGCACCTATTCTCTTAACAACTGTCTCACCGATATACTACTTGATGTCACAGTTATCAGAATAAATTGCTAATTAAACATTTAGGCCATAATGTAATGGTCAACATTCAAGGTGGTCTGTTATATTTCTCTATGACATATATTTTATGAAACAGTGTTGGAAATCAGCAGCCACAGTGTTCAGAGAAGTGATAACACTATTATGGTCCAGCAATCTGATTTCCGTTCAACATGTTCAGAACGAACACATAGCTGTATCAATTAACATTCCCATCATTTTATACTGTGTACAAGTGCCACTCACTTTGTTACTCTGACATACGTATAGGCAGAGGCATAATTACAGATTTCACAGTACACACTTAATTGCACAATTTCTAATCCCCCAAACAAAAAAATATGCAAAGCAAATGAATACAGTTTAAGATGTTCTTACTTACCAATCCTGTCAAAGAGCTCCCCTCCAGCAGCATACTCAAGGAACAGGTATTCCAGATTTCCCTCTCGACGCTGTCCAAAAAATCTAATGATGTGTGGATCAGACATCATTCGATGTATGCAAATTTCTTTTTTGATGTTTGATCTTGCATCTGGGTGCTTATCAACATCCACTACTTTCATAGCAACTGCCTCGCCTGTGCTTTGGTTCACCAGAAGCTTCACCCTTTGCAAGGATAAATGGATTGGGAAATTAAGGGCTATTTCAATGAAATATCACCATGATCAATTATTTAACTTGTAAGACAGTACACTGCCTGCTGACACAAAGCTGAGGGGGGGGGGGGGGGGGGGGAAATAATAATAATAATAATAATAATAAAATAATCACAATTTGTATTAAATCTGTGCTCTACTTTATGGCCAGTTATCAGAAAACAGCGACAATGTTTCCATCAACAATAACAATTTACAAAGCAAATTACTTGTAAAATGTAAACTTTCACAGCAGGAATTGTCACAATTAATACAATATCTTGGGCTATTATGCCACGGTATAAGGGAGATGTCGGGTTTTGAAGTGAAATCCCTTAGACCATGGCATAATAGCCCAGAATATTTTACTAACTGTGAAAGCAAATTACATTAACATTTACTGAATAATGGATGAAAACTAATTACTGATGTGGTTTCTGTCACATGAATTGAGATGCACAGAAATGATGGCACTTGGTAAAGCAGTACTGTGTTATCAAAATAATCCAAACGTTTACAATACCATTAGGTAGCCTTCTACAACAAGAACTCTTTGTTTATTAAAATGTTTTCTGGAGTTTGGCGTGATTTACACAAAGACCTAAGGTTAAAATACGGAACATACATATGAAACTTTTGTTTCACATTGAACTACACTGTTTTAAATCTGACCTCTTCTCTTAATTATGGTTTTCATAGAAGTTCAATATCTGGTGAAGAGCTTAATACTAAGAAAATCTTATTTAGCAAGGTTAATTTAAATTTTCGTTTCCTTAATTTCCATCAATCGAACATTAAAAGCTTTCGATTGACAATACATAACTACATCATAATTCTGTAGTATGTGGAGCATGGAATAAAAAAACTAATTAGTGAAGTAATATATAAACATTTCGAACTAATTTACAACACTGATTTACAAATATTAGTTCACTAAAACTTCTTAGCCCACTAATTGCAAGGGTTTTCAGAAGGGTGTCATAACTTCAAGCATTAAGATACTAATATTTCCATTACTTACTCGCCATAGGCACCTTCTCCTAATGTTTGGGCGATACTCCATCCATCCACAAATTCTGATACCATCGTGCAAAATTATGGCAGGTACAACAGTTACCATTATTTATACTGACCGCTAAGGACGAATACCTGCAGTCAGAAGATTACTATAAACCACTACAATAATCGTGTATTTTCAGTAACTATTAAAATGCATGTAAAATAGGCAATTATTTTCCAATTCACATTAAATATTAAGCAACGCAGCTAATAAGATAGCTTGTAAAGGTATTCTTCGACAGAGACAAAATTCGTTAATTTCGGAAATTGCAGGACTTCCCTGAATAATAACAAAGAAATCAATTTGGCTATCGTGACAACATTACGGTCAAACCAAGTTAAACTACGTACAACTGTCAAATCCAACACGTGGTTGTCAAGACAATGACTGCCGCGATTTCTAGGACATTGCAGTAGATCTAGCAAATACCTACGGGCATTATTCATTTTCAGTTTCACTACCAATACTAGTGTTATAGGTCTTACCGAAGGACATTGTACACAACAGCGACTTCTCCTCTAAAGCAAACTTCGACGTCTGGAAGCTATTACAGCGGTAACTCCACTTTCAAACCGCATAGCTTCTCCACCTCTCATGGCCGCTACATGGAGTTCACCGTTTTCGCGCCGAGGACAGTAAAATGGCGATTTTTATGATATTAGAGTCAAAGACAAGCAGAAGAAAGATGCAATTTTAAATTTAATCCCCATTTTTTTCTCTACCATAATTCGAATGTATCTCTTACCACACGCATATGAAATAACGCAGACCAATCTATTTCTATTTATTACTGCATACTATTGATCACTGACATCTCTGATATCACGTGCACCAAGACACGGCATTTAAGATTTGTTGCGACTCGATGTTGCAGTAGAAATCTTTGGTTATCGCGAAAAATGGTTGTCGCCAAAACGAGAAATGGAATTACTAGAATTACAAATTGTTCAGCAAAACCGTATCAGTCGTGAAAAAATCAATGTATTTACTGAAATAATTCTTAAGAATAAGGCAAGTACCAATGAATTTTATACCAGTAATCTGACAAAGCTTAGCAAGTAAGTGCAGTTCCAAGTTTGTTTTGAAATTGCACAAGCGCGTAATATTTACGAGTGTTGTCTTTCTTCCAGTTACATTTTGGAGTAAATAAACATGTTGTCTTCCTGGACAGTCTTAGCTACGGCAACAGTGTGGACAGCTCTATATCACGGAATAAGATATCAGTTTAAATTGGACCCTGAATGGTCATGTAGGTTACTAACAGCGTTCCATGCTACGCTTGTGACAGTGCTTGCCGTTCTGGCATGCTTCCTTGGACCGTGGCCTTTCACGGACCCTGGTGAGGACTGATGTTGTAGATTCGTTAGGCATTTAAATATGAAGAACGTCATGATACGCAGGCATCTTTATTTTCAGGTGGTCCCAACACAACTTTACAATGCGTTGTGCTTGTTACAAGTCTTGGCTATTTTATATTTGACTTCATATGGTGCCTTTATCATCAGACAGAAGGTGCTACCATGCTTATTCATCATGCAGTAAGCATCATTGCAATTAGCCGAGTACTAATGAAAGGTGTGTCTGGCACTGAAGCTGTGGCGGGGGTTGGTGGATTGGAAATTACTAATCCTTTGCTTCAGGCAAGATGGTTTCTTCGTTCTTCTGGTTACAAAGGTACTGTTGTGTTTTACTTAACAGAAATTACCTTCATGCTGACGTTTTTTGCTATGAGAATAATTCTTGGAAGTTATCTCTTCTTTGCTGTTGTCTCACATCCACAGCCAGATTTCGAAAGTAAAGTATATTGCACAGCATTTTATGTGCTGTCATGGGTATTTATGATATACATTTTACAATACTTCAGAATGAAATATGTAATAAAGTCAAAATAAGAAATATGGGGGGCTATTACGTGATGTGACAGTAAACTGTTTTTATTTATTTGCCATTTATAGTAATGATTCTTACAGTTGTCTTTCAGTCTGAACACAAGCAAAGAGTGAGGTGATTAACATTCAACTTTCAATACAGTGAATGCAAAGCAGGGAAATTATCTAAATAGGCTTGTGCTCTCTTAACATGCTGTGTTATGCCATTTATAAACAGTTTCCTTTAATTGTCTCACTTTCTTAACGGATAAATAGTGTGACAAAACTTCCTTTCCCTTGTGATTGCATCTTAGCATATAGTAGTGTGCTTTTTAGTGGCACACTGTTTGTTCTTTAAATATTTCGTAGTAGAGTTTTTACTATTTGCTTAAAGTGCTCAGGTTTTCATGTTTCTACTGAGTATGAGTATGTGGTGAGAGGGAAAAGGGAAGGAGGGAATTTATGGTTGACGATCTTATAAAAACAAGATTTGTGTAAACATAGAGAAATGCTTCAATGAAATCCGATTTAAATGCATACTACCAAACCTATGGGTACTGTTTATAAATTCACAACTGGTTGGTTTAAAGTAAAGCAGTCCTCGAGACTGGCTTTAGTAAACGTGTACTTAATTTTAACATATGGCTGTGTTGTAATTTTTCTGTTGCATAATTTTCTTCTGTGTGAAACTGTGTTCCTGGTGTGGTATTTATCAACATCACTGCACAAAATTATTTAATATGTGTGTATATATTTTTTTCTTTTCTTTTTTTTTTTTACAACTTGTGTATTATACATGGAAATTATTTATTACAATTTTGATATGTTATGTATATATTTTTAAAACATTTTTATGTCTGTACAACGTTCTACTTATTAAACCTTTTTTTTAAAAAAAATATAAGATAGTATGATGCATTCTTATTTCCAAACCAACTTTATAGCCTACTTAAAATAGTCACACACACATAATAAAATCTTACTTTGCTGTTTTATTAGTCACAGTGCTCATCCCTTGCATAGTGGAAAATGATGAAACTGGGAATGAAAAATATCAGTGTGATTTTAAAATAACTGCACACTACTTTCACATATAAAAAAAAAAAAAAAAAATAAAAGAATCTTGTACTTCAGACTCCAGTACAAGTATTGTAGCATAGAAGTACAGGCTAAACAGATCCTGCTCTGCTGATTATATAGGAATAAAATTTTTGAAGGGCCATCAGATAACCCTCTTTGTTAAGCTAACAAAGATAGTGGACCATAAGACATCTTAGCAGACTACAGAACCTTTCAGGTTACAACTTTTTTTTTTTTTTTTTTGCAACCATGGCTGTTGTATGTGTGTTAAATAGGACTTGCTCACATAATTATCAGGAGAAGCGACAAGTGTTTCACACAATTAGAACCATCGTACCATATTAAGTAGAAATGCATCTATAAATCATTGGACAAAACAAAGGTTGTAAGAAAGTATTTTGTGACCAAAGTACAGGGCTACCTTTATCCCCATTAGTTGGGCTACTGCTTTTGGGCACTCAGCAGTTCTTAAAGTCTCTTGCAACAGACTGATTAGAAATGACAAGATATGGTCTCATTGCAGTGCACACAAATATTTTCCCTATCAAATTAAAGACACCATACAGAACTTTGAAATATGATCCACATTTGCCTCACCCTCATCTGATACTGCTGGAATGTTTCCTTCAAATTTTTTGTACTGACCCTTTTACAGCATAGAACTGATTGCTCTAATTACAAAAAGTAGAACATTAGATGAATGGTTGACAATGTTCTTCATTGCTGAACAGTAATACTTATGACCCATTACTTGTTTTGTATCCCAAGCTGCTGTTTCTCATTGCCACACAACATTCATTCAGAAAACTAAGGTTATTGCACATGCGGGGATTACGAAATATTTAGCTACAATGACTGACTCATATGCCTGTATCATTGTTCTCCTGTAGTGCCACCTGCCCTGGTACCCAACTTTCCTAGAAGCTGTGAATCTTAGATAATTTTCTGTGCCGCATACATTTGCACAATAACTGTAAAACATTCACAAATGCACCTTGATTCCTACAGTTCCCTTAAGAGAAATGTAGACAGCACCAGAAACACAATTACTGAATGTATAATCCTGTTCGAACTTAACTTATCCTAATCACATGATAAAGTATTCAAAACTGCCAAAGTTACTTCTTTGCTTACAATTTTTGATCCATGAACATCATCTCACAAGGCAGTCAAATATACAGTACAATGGTGTTGACAGCATACTATACAAGTGTTGTATTGTGAATAGCTAGCTGCCTTCTAATGAAAACAGGCATCTTTTCATTTGCACAGTGTCCAGAAACCTAACAGCAATAGTCTAGCTGGGGGAGAAAAAAAAAAAGCAGCTTCACAAAAATGCAGTAAGCATGACTAAATTGTATTCTATAGTCAGATTCATGAATGGTGGCGGTTTGTAAAGGGTACACATTGTTGCCAGTTCCAACCGACAGTTACCGTAGACGCATATACGTGCTTTGCACTTGAAGAAAGTATGTGCCCTACAAATTATGACTTGCTTGCTTATTCAGAATTTGTCACTTACCACCACCATCAGCAATGATTCTCTTAACAAATTGAATAAAAATTCATTAAACAACTTGCTAAGGTTACATTTAATGGTTGCATTGAGCATGAAATTCACAGCAGAGTGGTGCACAGAACACTACTGAACACTCATTGGCCATTAGAGAATGCGTGGTGTAGGTGCTCAGGACAAGCCTAAACTGTACCACCGTGATTTGTAACTCCAAATATAGGTCCTATAAATGAACTTTTCAGGATGGCCTCGAGAGTTAGTTAAAGCCAGAAATTGGTAATAGTGAGGTTTTTGGAACAAATCTAAATTTAACAAAAATGCAGGTTCCATGGGATGGCAATGGTGTATTTGTATACGTAGACAAAAATCTTAATCGACTGCGGTACAAATTGAGGCTGCATGCTTATGGTTCATAAGTGGGATGAATCCTAGTTGGAAACTTCTCTCTGTTTAATGACTTTGCTGCAGTAGTAAAAGATAACTGCAGAGGAAACCTCCATCCCCTGATGCATATGTATCCCAGTAATCCTGTAATAACTTGAAATGATTTTAATCACTCCTGCACAAGTTATGAATGATGGAACTGTATTAAATCTGAGCAACAAATGGGTGCAACATCAACAAGGACATTAGGAACAGAGACCATGACATAGCAACAATGAGCAAAAACTTCCAAAGGGCTGTAAAAGTAAAATGGAAATTTTACATGTTCTCATACAGGAGTTAATGATCACTTGATTCAGGTAGTAAGCACACAGAGAAAATGGTTCAAGCTCAAATGAGTGATCAACCAATCTCTAGGAGCACCGAGCAGAATAATTAGAGATTGGCATACATGTAATATTAGGCAGTTTTTTTAAGAAACAACATCTGCAGCACAATACAAATGGAATGAAGCATACACTGGCAGATAAAAACATGTTTGGAAAGGAATGTGTGAAACATTAAGTAATCACAGAACTTGTTTTAAAACCCCATGAAATGTTCAGGCTATCTGTTGCACAAAAATCAGCATCCAGACCTTTGTAAACTAGACAGAAACCTGGATAAAAAAAAATTCAAAATCAAATTTTAGGTATGTCTCGAAACATTTCTTCATAAAGGGAAGTTGAGAAACCTTGAAATCATTCAGTAGCCATTCTGGAGCTGAGTGACATAGTAGTGTGTACCAACAGTGGTGAATAGTATCTTAAATTGCTAAATCTGAATAAACCCCTGGGGTAAAGGACCCCCTTTAATGTTATCTATAGAATTTGCAAGGGAATTAGCCCTATTTTTGTACATGATTCACTACAGATCCCACGAGGAGAGGATGATAAGGGGCAGAAAAGGGCATTGGCAAAAAAATCTTACAAGGGAGGTACACCCACTTGGAGATGGAGATAAAGGTGGTCCCAGTGATGCTGGTATCAGCATCAGGCGGGTGGTCTGCCAGCTAGGGTAGGCAAAGCAGCCATGTGTAACTTGCTCCATGACAATTGCCACTACACGTGTCACGACACGTGCAGGCTTTATTATCTATGCACTTGCCTCTGCAAACAGTTTTGTTGCTGGTTTGTCATATAGGCCACCAGTGCTAGGATTTCTATCATCCATCCTACAGCACTCACAGGTGAGGCTATCTTCATGAGGGGTGGTATCATCAACCTTAACATCCACCTTTGGGCTATGGAGAATCACCATAGTATGGAGGCAGCGAACCTTCATTATTGGTTCAGCCTTATCATGCTTACAGGGATTATAGGCAACTGCCACATGAGACAAGTCGTCATTTCACAACGCCTCACAAGCAAGACTTATCTGTACTTTCTGTGGGTGACATTGCTTCCCCTGGTGGAAGATTTGCCTTTGCTGATATGAAGGGTAGTGTAGTTATTAGGAGATGGTGCTCCAGGTCACTGCCCTCTTTGAGGGTGGAGCCAAAACTCTAGCATAGGTAGAACATTCCCATTTTTCTAGTGTGTTTGTTTTCATCTTCAAGTGAGTGTACCTGTCATGGACCGCCATTTCTGGCAAATTTTTTGGTCTATACTAAGGAAGCCACTGCACGTCTTTTGAAAACTTCAAGAATAATCTATTGGAGCAGAAAGTATCAAGTTCTCCAGCCCTATGCGTATCTATACTATGAAGACTGTGTGGGTAAAAGTAGGCACATAACAGCTCACATGAAGGTGTGAAGACATTCTTTCTTCCCACACACCATCTGTGAATGCAATTTGAAGAAAATAGTACCGTATGCCACACACTTACAGTGAGTAACACAGCAAAAGTGTAGTTATCTCTTATCAGCTGTGACAGTTAAAGCTAGATGTGAAGAATGAAAACTTACACATTTTGTAGAGACAAATGGTGAAGATCAATGCTTCTCCCATGTTTTTCTTGTCTGAGGAGTCAATAGGGGTTGCCATTGGTAGTTGTCAGGTTACACTGAGTGGAAAAAAACTGTGAAGTCATTCACAAACAATGAGAAATGTACCATGATCTTCATTATAGTTATTATGCTGTCTATTGCTCTGAGAAACGGAATAATTTTAAAAATTCTGGCAACCAGCAATGAAAATCCCAGCTGTGAACATTCAATAGCATTAAGTTACTAGAAATTGCAGATTGTGAACCTACAGTGAAAACAGCTGCCGAGTCTCTTAGTTTTGAGATCATCCTTTCATGTTAGGGTTTTCCCAGACTAGCTTGTCAAATGAATGGTGTGATAACTATTTGGAGGTGCAAAAATCTTTCCTGGCTTTAGAGGAGGGATCATAACAACCTTTTGCTACAGACAAGATTTTATTAAAAATATCAAGGAGGGAGTCTGGTCATGGCTGTGTTTCATTACACAAATTCTAATTGTTTCATTAAACAAGTTTTAATACCCCATGGAGAACAACTGAAAAATTCCTTCTTGCAAGAACTGAAGCCTTAACTAGTCCCTCTCCAAGTTATCTTTGTGGTGGCAAAATTGGTGAGTTGTGTAATGTGTACAGTCTTGTTTTTTGTTTTGTAAGCCTTCGTACATATAAAGCTACACGTCAAAACCATGCGCCAGTCTAATCTAGACATTTTCTCCTCTCATATTTTTGAACTTTTTTTTTTAATTTTTAAAATGCTGGCTTCACTTTGCTTATACTCATTTCTTTTCTGGGAGGAGGAGGGATGGGCTCTTAACCAAATTGTCTTTTGTGTGTCTTTGGTTCAATGGCAGTAGTCTTTTATATTTATCATATGAGCCTGTTGATAAAATATCCATACATCGATATTTTTTCCAAAAAATATTGATATGTATCGGTGATATTTCCCGATATGTTGATATCAAAATGGCAATATCAAGTGCTGATATTTTTACTTCGTATTGTAATTTATTTAGTTATTTATTTATTTATTTATTTTTTTTTGCAGTTTTTGGTAAATATTAGAAGTTGTACTTTTGAAATTGTAGTAGAACTTAATTTTACTTTCACTGTGTGAAGGGAGTCTTACTACTTTTCAGTTTTCATTACATCCAATCTCACTCTCTCTGTGTGAGGCAAGTATATGTGGCACAAAAGAAGTCAGATTGCACTCAGTGGCAGTGTGAATGGAATAAGATGATTTCCAATGTGAAGAAATAGCATACCAGTTGCATTACGAAACAAAAATCTAAATGACAATTCACAAAAATTGATTAGGATTGGTAATTACAGTGGGGGGAGACGTGTGACTGGAAAAGCTGACATTATTGGAGCTACCAAGTGAAACTGCGTTGTTTAGCTTCACAATGGAGTTGGGGGGGGGGGGGGGGGGGGAGTGAAGTCGAAGTGCTCCAGTGCTCCACTCAAATCTGACAGTGAAACCGAATTGTCATATCAGATACCTTTTATTGCACCACTTACAAGCAATTATCACTGTTAGGAAAGTGGTTGTCGCCAAGTGTGAATGTGCATTGCTCTCCTTTCAATTTTTACTATGAAGGGGATGTGCAGGCTGGTAGCTTGTTGATGTCCAGAATATCTAATAATAAATCGATACTTCAATATGAAGCTCTAAAACTAGCAGTATATTTATACAATGTACAGTCAATACTTCTATAGGCACGTATGTCAATATTTGTTTTATTGATATATCGATATTTCTTCTTGTTATATCAAGAGCCAAGAATGATATTTTTTTTTAGATATTGGGTTCCTGATATTTTTAAAAATATCAACACTCTTAACCTTTAGGTAATACTTTGGAACTGCAAATACTATTTTTTGCAACCTTGTGTCAGTGTTGCATTATGTACCTTTCTGACCCTGACCCATCCTCATCCTACCTCTCTCCCCCCCGCCCCCCGCCCTTTCCTCCTCCTACAGACAAACAATGTAGTTAACACTAGGGGAGAGTGGAGGCACTTGGCTGTAAATACATTTCTTACTTCATCATAAAGGTATTCATTTTGCAGACACTCAACTCCTGATTTATTTTTCCTCTCAACGGACAGAGGGTAGTCTTTACTCTTCACTGGGTAGGCGTCAAAGCAATTTATGCAAACTGCAGATGAGCAGCGTGGAATCTGTGATTCATGCTTCTAATACACATTTGCACTCGTTTCTTAGGCTCTACATACATTAGTATAAATAAATTAGCAATGTAATGTGAGATAACTAAATTTCACTTCAATACATTCAGGCTATAGGGTCTATTAGTAAGTTAAAGGTAAGAATGAATTTTTAAAAAAAACTTATTTCACCTCTTCATTTACTCTTTCCTTCATATCTTGTAAATCTGAAACTATTTCTTCTTACTCCACTTTTATGTTGAGATTTCATCTAAACTTGTCTTCACTATGACCGAGATAAAGTACTTCTGTCCAGACAGCCGAGACATTTCAAAAATTCCTATAGTATTATTATTGTTTCTTTTTTCAAACCTTGACATGTGTTCAGTGAGGTACAAGTCAATTATTTAAGTACTGAGAAGGTGCCTTAGAACTTCAGTATGTAATAGATGATCTCAAGAGAGAGAGAGAGAACCTCATTCGGAGAATTTTAAAATTTTGATTTTCAGTATACAAAGTTCAGAGAGTAATATGGTGACTATGTATCTGCATCCAGCATTACATTTTTTTCTTGACTTATTCAATCCTTACAGTTGAAATAAGACGTTTAATAATGATCTGTGGCCTCTGTGCACATCATTACTAGTTGTTGATTTATCATTTATAAATTTCAGCAGAAAGAGACTGTAACAACCTGTATGAATGAGAGGGTAGTGGCACTCTAAATGTTCATCATGAGGAACTAAGGTCTATTGACTATTTTTGTCATCGGGAACAAAAGACAGCATAAATGCATGCCTGTGCTTGATTAATAAACCACAGTTTAATTCACAAGTTATCAAATTATTTGTGAGATCATTCATTGTTACTTCCTGCAAACTGTTGATACACATTTGACTTTCGCTGTACAACATCTTGAACCACAAGGAAAATTCAGACCTGTCGGATGCAGATTAACAATGAAAATGGACTTGCATACATGCATCAAATGAGAAAGACAGGCTGTTTTGCTGATGACATCATGATAACTGAATACATAACAATATAGTTGCATTGACTGTGTCTTGTTTTGTGTTGTTATTAATGAGATGTCCAAAATCACAAACAGTAAGATGACGTTTTTCTCTTTATCAGATGATTACCATGATGTGTTTCTGTTGCATAAGTGGGCCAGTTTTGTTGTTGAATATATGCTATTCTTGTATCACTGGTAATATTACAAGACAGTGTAGTAAGTTATGTTGTCCTCTACTTGAAGATTGGTTTGACCACCCAAGTCAAGTGCCTTCTTTCAAGCTTTGAAGTGACTTACCCAGCCGGCTATAGCGATGACCTATGGTTTAATATGGACTTCTACAAATTGCACAACTTGGCATTCTTTCATTTCCACATGTGGGGAGGGGGGAAAAAAATGGTTCGGCAGTATTATACTTACCTACACAGTAAATAAGTAAGTGAAAATAGGGATGCAATCTGTACAAGTAGTAAGTAACCTTCTGAGGAAATTTGGTTAATTTTCAAAACTGATCATGAAATAAGAAAATGCCTTTCCACAATTTCCTTACTGGGTGCTAAATTTTGTAGCAGATTAGTGTAATCTGCAAATGGAAACAGTTACTCATAGTAATTGCGATACTGTGAATGAGATACTTTGGTACGTCACAAGAAATTATGTAACAGGCTACAGTATACCAATCCTTAAAAATAAACACTGAAGTTATTATGTCAGCATTAGATAACAAAATGTTTTTAAAAACATCCAAGTTCTAAAATGTGATATTATTGGTGATAGAGATGAAAGAATAATAATAATAATACCAACAGGCTACTACTTTGCAACACAGTGCCAACTTGGTGCACTGCATCTTATTGCAGTAGTTCAAGTGTATATACACCTCTCAGCTTGGCACCACAAGTGGTGGCTTGGGTCGCTTGTGCCTTAAACTGGTCCTGCTTTGCATGCCAATTAGGAACTGTATTCCCTGAGTCTCAGAAAAATCGGGCCTAACCTGTGTTCCATTGATCAATAGCATGGGAAACCGTTATGAAGTGGAACTTGTCAAATGCACAAAGGAAACAAGTTTTTTGTTTTGTTTTGTTTTGTTTACATTATGGTGTTATACCTAAATATTTCTATTATTTATCCCAGTCCCTTAAATGGCACAGAATGCATATATTATATCTCCAGATTTATTTACTCATATTCAAGAATTCACCTATGGTATAGAAGGAGTTGTCAAGGAGGTAGGATTTCAATTTGTTTTTGAAACTATTACTGCTGTCTGTCAGACATTTTATATCATCTGGTAATTTATCAAAAAGTTTTATGGCAGCATATTTTATCCCTTTCTGTGCCAAAGATAGGTTAAGTAAAGGATAGTGTAGGTCTTTCTTTTTTCTGGTATTGTAATCATGAATTTCGCTGATTTTAAACTGGTCCATGTTGTTGAGAAAAAATTTCATTACTGAGTAAATGTACTGTGAAGCAGTTGTAAGAATTTCTAACCTTTTAAACAGTTGCCTACAAGATGTGCGACTATCTTTTTTTTGAGCAGTGAACACCTTTTGCCAAAGTGTTGAGTTGCCCCAGAATATTATTACGTATGACATCAGAGAGTGGAGCTATGCAAAGTATGTTAGCTTACTAATTTCTACATCCTCAAAATTGCCAATTATTCTGATTGCAAAAGTTGCTGAACATAGTCGCTTTAGGAGATCCAAAATATGAATTTTCCAATTAAGATTCTCATCTATATGTACACCCAAAAACTTAGTATGCTCTACCCTGGCTACTGACTTCTTTTGATGTGTTATGTTTATTGAAGGAATTATACTTTTTGCAGCAGAAAATTGGATGTACTGTGTTTTTTCAGTGCAAGCCCATTTGCAGAAAACCAATTAATAACTTTTCCAAAGACCTTATTTGTATCATTTTCTATCAGACTTCCTTTTACTGGATTAATAATTATGCTTGTATCATCAGCAAACAGTGTCAGTTCAGCATCTTGTTTCACATAAGAAAGGAGGTCATTCACATATATCAAGAACTGGAGGGGACCCATGATTGAACCTTGTGGAACACCTAATGTAATTTCACCCCAGTTAGATGAAGTGGCAAACTCCTTTGAATCACTTGAAGCATATAAAGAGACTTTTTGCTTCCTGTTCTGTAGATACGACTTAAACCACTCATATGCTGTTCCATTTATACCATAGAATTGTAATTTCTCTAACATAATGTTATGGTTCACACAATCAAATGCTTTGGATAAGTCACAGAATATTCCTACTGGTGACATTTTACTATTTAAAGACTCTATTATGTGGACAGTGAAATTGTATATTGCTGACTCAGTGGAATAGCATTTCTGAAATCCGAACTGATTTACTAAGTATCCCATTACTGTTGAGATGGCTAACCACTCTTGAGTACATTACTTTGTCAAAGATTTTTGAAAATTCTGTAAGTGAGGATACTGGCCATTATTTATTGACATCTGTGGTTTCCCCCTTTTTGTAGAGAGGTCTGACAATGGCATATTTTAACCTGTCTGGAAAAATACCCTGAGTCAGTGATGCATTACATATGTGACTCAAAACATCAGCTGTAATTGCTCCACATTGTTTTAATAACTTGTTAGAGATGTCATCTACTCCAACAGAACATCTATTTTTCAAAGATATAATAATTTTCCTTATTTCACAAGAGGTTGTTAGATGAAACTTAATCTGACCTAATTTTTCAAGACTGACTCTTCCATGTACTGCCTGGCTTTTTCTTTTGAAATATTCTCACCAATTTTTTCTCCTACATTTGAGAAGTGATTGTTAAACATATTGGCTGTTGGTTGAGATGGTCTCATTCTCTTTAACAGTAATACTACCTACCCTAGTGGTTACTTTTCCTGTCTCCCTTCTAACAACATTCCATATTGATTTGATTTTATTGCTGAAGTTGTTAATTTCTTCTCTAACATATATATTTCTTGAATTCCTTACAACTTTTCTCAGTATGTTACAATAATTTTTATAGTGTAAAAGTACTTCTGGATCTTTACTAGTCCTTGCTGTCTCATACAGTTTTCTGTGTTATTTGTGTCACTTGGCAAATGTTTGTGAAACTAGAGCTTTTGCTGGGAATATCAGACCACTGGATAGCTGTACATGCCGTGAAAAAAATATATTGATTAACAGTATATTTATTTAATGGGGCTTGTAAAGCTATCCATTGGTATGATATTCTCCACATGCCAATTCCCCTGCATAATATCTATCATCTGAAATTCAACTAGATCCATTAGATTTGGCAAAAGTTAATAAAAAGCATGTTTGGGGTGGTACGTTATTAGCACACAACACTCAACACACATATTGTTGTTGTTGTGGTCTTCAGTCCTGAGACTGATTTGATGCAGCTCTCCATGCTACTCTATCCTGTGCAAGCTTCTTCATCTCCCAGTACCTACTGCAACCTACATCCTTCTGAATCTGCTTAGTGTATTCATCTCTTGGTCTCCCTCTACGATTTTTACCCTCCACGCTGCCCTCCAATACTAAATTGGTGATCCCTTGATGCCTCAGAACATGTCCTACCAACCGATCCCTTCTTCTGGTCAAGTTGTGCCACAAACTTCTCTTCTCCCCAATCCTATTCAATACTTCCTCATTAGTTATGAGATCTACCCATCTAATCTTCAGCATTCTTCTGTAGCAACACATTTCAAAAGCTTCTGTTCTCTTCTTGTCCAAACTATTTATCGTCCATGTTTCACTTCCATACATGGCTACACTCCATACAAATACTTTCAGAAATGACTTCCTTACACTTAAATCTATACTCGATGTTAACACATTTCTCTTCTTCAGAAACGGTTTCCTTGCCATTGCCAGTCTACATTTTATATCCTCTCTACTTCGACCATCGTCAGTTATTTCGCTCCTCAAATAGCAAAACTCCTTTACTACTTTAAGTGTCTCTTTTCCTAATCTAATTCCCTCAGCATCACCCGTCTTAATTCGGCTACATTCCATTATCCTCGTTTTGCTTTTGTTGATGTTCATCTTATATCCTCCTTTCAAGACACTGCCCATTCCATTCAACTGCTCTTCCAAGTCCTTTGCTGTCTCTGACAGAATTACAATGTCATCGGCGAACCTCAAAGTTTTTATTTCTTCTTCATGGATTTTAATACCTACTCCAAATTTTTCTTTTGTTTCCTTTACTGCTTGCTCAATATACAGATTGAACAACATCGGGGAGAGGCTACAACCCTGTCTTACTCCCTTCCCAACCACTGCTTCCCTTTCATGTCCCTCGACTCTTATAACTGCCATCTGGTTTCTGTACAAATTGTAAATAGCCTTTCGCTCCCTGTATTTTACCCCTGCCACCTGTAGAATTTGAAAGAGAGTATTCCAGTCAACATTGTCCAAAGCTTTCTCTAAGTCTACAAATGCTAGAAATGTAGGTTTGCCTTTCGTAATCTTTCTTCTAAGATAAGTCGTAAGGTCAGTATTGCCTCACGTGTTCCAGTGTTTCTACGGAATCCAAACTGATCTTCCCCGAGGTTGGCTTCTACTAGTTTTTCCATTCGTCTGTAAAGAATTCGTGTTAGTATTTTGCAGCTGTGACCTATTAAACTGATAGTTCGGTAATTTTCACATCTGTCAACACCTGCTTTCTTTGGGATTGGAATTATTATATTCGTCTTGAAGTCTGAGGGTATTTCGCCTGTTTCATACATCTTGCTCACCAGATGGTAGAGTTTTGTCACGACTGGCTCTCCCAAGGCCGTCAGTAGTTCCAATGGAATGTTGTCTACTCCGGGGGCCTTGTTTCGACTCAGGTCTTTCAGTGCTCTGTCAAACTCTTCACGCAGTATCGTATCTCCCATTTCATCTTCATCTACATCCTCTTCCATTTCCATAATATTGTCCTCAAGTACCTCGCCCGTGTATAGACACTATATACTCCTTCCACCTTTCTGCTTTCCCTTCTTTGCTTAGAACTGGGTTTCCATCTGAGCTCTTGATATTCATACAAGTCGTTCTCTTATCTCCAAAGGTCTCTTTAATTTTCCTGTAGGCAGTATCTATCTTACCCCTAGTGAGATAAGCCTCTACATCCTTACATTTGTCCTCTAGCCATCCCTGCTTAGCCATTTTGCACTTCCTGTCGATCTCATTTTTGAGACGTTTGTATTCCTTTTTGCCTGCTTCATTTACTGCGTTTTTATATTTTCTCCTTTCATCAATTAAATTCAATATTTCTTCTGTTACCCAAGGATTTCTACTAGCCCTTGTCTTTTTACCTACTTGATCCTCTGCTGCCTTCACTACTTCATCCCTCAAAGCTACCCATTCATCTTCTACTGTATTTCTTTCCCCCATTCCTGTCAATTGTTCCCTTATGCTCTCCCTGAAACTCTCTACAACCTCTGGTTCTTTCAGTTTATCCAGGTCCCATCTCCTTAAATTCCCAACTTTTTGTAGTTTCTTCAGTTTTAATCTACAGGTCATAACCAATAGATTGTGGTCAGAGTCCACATCTGCCCCTGGAAATGTCTTACAATTTAAAACCTGGTTCCTAAATCTGTCTTACCATTAAATAATTTATCTGATACCTTTTAGTATCTCAAGGGTTCTTCCATGTATACAACCTTCTTTCATGATTCTTAAACCAAGTGTTAGCTATGATCATGTTGTGCTCTGTGCAAAATTCTACCAGGCGGCTTCCTCTTTCATTTCTTAGCCCCAATCCATATTCACCTACTACGTTTCCTTCTCTCCCTTTTCCTACACTCGAATTCCAGTCACCCATGACTATTAAATTTTCGTCTCCCTTCACAATCTGAATAATTTCTTTTATTTCATCATACGTTTCTTCAATTTCTTCGGCATCTGCAGAGCTAGTTGGCATATAAACTTGTACTACTGTAGTAGGTGTGGGCTTCGTATGTATCTTGGCCACCATAATGCGTTCACTATGCTGTTTGTAGTAGCTTACACACATATATAACTGTCAAAATCCTACCCTTGTTGTGGTACCTTTAATGGCCACTATTAATTGTCAAGTGTTGGTTTGGTACACACACTATAAAGCTCATGTACAAATGTATAAACATCACAACCACTGTTATTCGTTGATGCTCTTATTGAGAGGAACTGAAATATGCAGGTTGCCAAACAATAAATGTGACATACTGAGTAAGGCTGTCACAGTCTGGAGTAATTGTTGTGCTTGGTCCTTATTTAATGATCCTTTTCAAAGGCTTGTATGACATATTACCTATGGAGACTCATGACATGCATTGAGAGTTTTTCTTTATAAGCAAACAGTTGAGGAAATTTTATGTTCATGACTAGGTCACAAACTCAGGTGTTCCGAGCAGCAGATCATATAATAGTGACTTCACTAGAGTGAAAAAACTAATTAGCAACTCTATTCCACTGCATAAGTTAGCTGTAGTCTGTAACACCATCACCGCCAAACATAAATACAGGGCTATTACAAATGATTGAAGCGATTTCATAAATTCACTGTAGCTCCATTCATTGACATATGGTCACGACACACAACAGATACGTAGAAAAACTCAAAGTTTTGTTCGGCTGAAGCCGCACCTCAGGTTTCTGCCGCCAGAGTGCTCGAGAGTGCAGTGAGACAAAATGGCGACAGGAGCCGAGAAAGTGTATGTCATGCTTGAAATGCACTCACATCAGTCAGTCATAACAGTGCAACGACACTTCAGGACGAAGTTCAACAAAAATCCACCAATTGCTAACTCCATTCGGCGATGGTATGCGCAGTTTAAAGCTTCTGGATGCTTCTGTAAGGGGAAATCAAGGGGTCGGCCTGCAGTGAGCGAAGAAACGGTTGAACGCGTGCGGGCAAGTTTCACGCGTAGCCCGCGGAAGTCGACGAATAAAGCAAGCAGGGAGCTAAACGTACCACAGCCGACGGTTTGGAAAATCTTACGGAAAAGGCTAAAGCAGAAGCCTTACCATTTACAATTGCAACAAGCCCTGACACCCGATGACAAAGTCAAACGCTTTGAATTTTCGGCGGGGTTGCAAGAGCTCATGGAAGAGGATGTGTTCAGTGCGAAACTTGTTTTCAGTGATGAAGCAACATTTTTTCTTAATGGTGAAGTGAACAGACACAATGTGCGAATCTGGGCGGTAGAGAATCCTCAAGCATTCGTGCAGCAAATTCGCAATTCACCAAAAGTTAACGTGTTTTGTGCAATCTCACGGTTTAAAGTTTACGGCCCCTTTTTCTTCTGCGAAACAAACGTTACAGGACACGTGTATCTGGACATGCTGGAAAATTGGCTCATGCCACAACTGGAGACCGACAGCGCCGACTTCATCTTTCAACAGGATGGTGCTCCACCGCACTTCCATCATGATGTTCGGCATTTCTTAAACAGGAGATTGGAAAACCAATGGATCGGTCGTGGTGGAGATCATGATCAGCAATTCATGTCATGGCCTCCACGCTCTCCCGACTTAACCCCATGCGATTTCTTTCTGAGGGGTTATGTGAAAGATTCAGTGTTTAAACCTCCTCTACCAAGAAACGTGCCAGAACTGCAAGCTTGCATCAATGATGCTTTCGAACTCATTGATGGGGACATGCTGCGCCGAGTGTGGGAGGAACTTGATTATCGGCTTGATGTCTGCCGAATCACTGAAGGGGCACATATCGAACATTTTTGAATGCCTAAAAAAACACTTTTTGAGTTTTTGTATGTGTGTGCAAAGCATTGTGAAAATATCTCAAATAATAAAGTTAAAGTTATTGTAGAGCTGTGAAATCGCTTCAATCATTTGTAATAACCCTGTAAGTCTACATCCTAAAAGTCAAGATAGAGGGAAACATTCCATGTGGGAAAAATATATATAAAAACAAAGATGATGTGACTTACCAAACGAAAGCACTGGCATGTCGATAGACACACAAACAAACACAAATATACACACAAAATTCTAGCTTTCACAACCAACGGTTGCTTCGTCAGGAAAGAGGGAAGGAGAGGGAAAGATGAAAGGATGTGGGTTTTAAAGGAGAGGGTAAGGAGTCATTCCAATCCCGGGAGCGGGAGGGGAAAAAAGGACGGGTATACACTCGCGCACACACACACATATTCATCCACACATATACAGACACAAGCAGACATATTAAAATGCAAAGAGTTTGGGCAGAGATGTCAGTCGAGGCAGAAGTGCAGAGGCAAAGATGTTGAATGACAGGTGAGGTATGAGTGGCGGCAACTTGAAATTAGTGGAGATTGAGGCCTGGTGGATAACGGGAAGAGAGGATATATTGAAGAGCAAGTTCCCACCTCCGGAGTTAGGATAGGTTGGTGTTAGTGGGAAGTATTCAGATAACCCGGACGGTGTAACACTGTGCCAAGATGTGCTGGCCCTGCACCAAGGCATGTTTAGCCACAGGGTGATCCTCATTACCAACAAACACTGTCTGCCTGTGTCCATTCATGCGAATGGACAGTTTATTGCTGGTCATTCCCACATGGAATGCGTCACAGTGTAGGCAGGTCAGTTGGTAAATCACGTGGGTGCTTTCACACGTGGCTCTGCCTTTGATCGTGTACACCTTCTGGGTTACAGGACTGGAGTAGGTGGTGGTGGGAGGGTGCATGGGACAGGTTTTACACCGGGGCGGTTACAAAGGCAGGAGCCAGATGGTAGGGAAGAAGGTTTGGGGATTTCATAGGGATGAAATAAGAGGTTATGAAGGTTAGGTGGACGGCGGAAAGACACTCTTGGTGGAGTGGGGAGGATTTCATGAAGGATGGATCTCATTTCAGGGCAGGATTTGAGGAAGTCGTATCCCTGCTGGAGAGCCACATCCAGAGTCTGATCCAGTCCCGGAAAGTATCCTGTCACACTCGTACTCTCTGCTGGAAATATCACTTTGCCACGAAGAAAAATGATCCTAATCCTACTCCTAATGATCCAACTCCCCAAGACACTATCCAAATTGAACCCTGCCTGGAACAGTTCCGTCCTCCGTCACAGCGGGACCCACCTCCTCTTCCTCAAAATCACCCTTTCCAAACCTTCCAGGAATTTCTGACTTACAGCCTTGCCTCTCAATCCTTCTTAAAACCTTAATCCTACTCCCAACATCACCACTGCTAAAGCCCAGGCTATCCGTGATCTGAAGGCTGACCGATCCATCGTCATTCTTCCGGCGGACAAGGGTTCCACTACCGTGGTACTTGATCGTCGGGAGTATGTGGCTGAGTGACTGCGTCAGCTTTCAGACAACACCACATACAAAGTTTGCCAAGGTAATCCCATTCCTGATGTCCAGGCAGAGCTTCAAGGAATCCTCAGAACCTTAGGCCCCCTACAAAACCTTTCGCCTGACTCCATCAACCTCCTGACCCCACCGACACCCCGCACCCCTACCTTCTACCTAAAATTCACAAACTCCATCATCCCGGCCGCCCCATTGTAGCTGGTTACCAAGCCCCTACAGAACGTATCTCTGCCTACATAGATCAACACCTTCAACCCATTACATCCTTCATCAAAAACACCAACCACTTTCTCGAACGCCTGGAATCCTTACCCAATCTGTTACCCCCGGAAACCATCCTTGTAACCGTTGATGCCACTTCCTTATACACAAATATCCCACACGTCCAGGGCCTCGCTGTGATGGAGCACCTCCTTTCACGCCGATCACCTGCCACCCTACCTAAAACCTCTTTCCTCATTACCTGACCCACACCTTCTTCACTTTTGAAGGCCAGACATACCAACAATTAAAGGGAACAGCCATGGGTGCCAGGATGGCCCCCTCGTACGCCAACCTATTCATGGGTTGCTTAGAGGAAGCCTTCTTGGTTACCCAGGCCTGCCAACCCAAAGTTTGGTACAGATTTATTGATGACATCTTCATGATCTGGACTCACAGTGAAGAAGAATTCCAGAATTTCCTCTCCAACCTCAACTCCTTTGGTTCCATCAGATTCACCTGGTCCTACTCCAAATCCCATGCCACTTTCCTTGACATTGACCTCCACCTGTCCAATGGCCAGCTTCACACGTCCGTCCACATCAAACCCACCAACAAGCAACAGTACCTCCATTATGACAGCTGCCACCCATTCCACATCAAACGGTCCCTTCCCTACAGCCTAGGTCTTCGTGGCAAATGAATCTGCTCCAGTCCGGAATCCCTGAACCATTACACCAACAACCTGACAACAGCTTTCGCATCCCGCAACTACCCTTCCGACCTGGTACAGAAGCAAATAACCAGAGCCACTTCCTCATCCCCTCGAACCCAGAATCCCCCACAGAAGAACCACTAACACCAACCTATCCGAACTCCGGAGATGGGAACTTGCTCTTCAATATATCCTCTCTTCCCGTTACCCACCAGGCCTCAATCTCCGCTAATTTCAAGTTGCCGCCACTCGTACCTCACCTGTCATTCAACATCATCTTTGCCTCTGCACTTCCGCCTCGACTGACATCTCTGCCCAAACTCTTTGTCTTTAAATATGTCTGCTTGTGTCTGTATATGTGTGGATGGATATGTGTGTGTGTGTATACCCGTCCTTTTTCCCCCCTAAGGTAAGTCTTTCCGCTCCCGGGATTGGAATGACTCCTTACCCTCTCCTTTAAAACCCACATCCTTTCGTCTTTCCCTCTCCTTCCCTCTTTCCTGACGAAGCAACCGTTGGTTGCGAAAGCTAGAATTTTGTGTGTATATTTGTGTGTCTATCGACGTGCCAGCCCTTTTGTTTGGTAAGTCATATATCTAAAAACACAGATGATGTGACTTACCGAACGAAAGTGCTGGCAGGTCGATAGACACACAAACAAACACAAACATACACATGAAATTCAAGCTTTCGCAACAAACTGTTGCCTCATCAGGAAAGAGTTGAACCAACAATTACGTTTGTTATTGTCACTGTTGCATTTCAAAATCTTTCCTGTCATTTTATTTTCTCTTTCTGTTTTTGCAAGTAGTTTCACTTTGTATTCACCTTCTCCTCTTTACCGAATCTACCATACAATTTTATCCCACTTATATATACTCAATAATACGTAACCCACTTCCAAACCATAACCAAAAAATTTTTCTTCCGCTTTCAACAATATTGCTGCTACAAAATCCACCGTTTCCAATTCACAAACAGTTCCTTTCAGCTACTAAACAGCCATTTCGGCTAGTTCCAACAACTTTAGCTTTTTTTCCATTTCCGTTTTTCCCACATCACTGATCTTTTTTAGCTGCTTCCCACAGGTTTTAACGTCATTATTTCTTCGTCAGACAATTGTTAGCCTCATTTTCACAATCTGCCACCACAAAACTACTACTTTTAATACATTTACACGCAGTTTTTTCGAAATTTTCCCGAATTGCTCCACCCTTTAACGTGTTTTGGCGGCAACACAACCACATAACCTTTGTGCACATCGTTGTCTACCAACCCAAGTTCACCACAGGTTTTTCCCTCTTTCCTGATGAGGCAACAGTCTGTTGCGAAAGCTTGAATTTCATGTGTATGTTTGTGTGTCTATCGACCTACCAGCACTTTCGTTCGGTAAGTCACATCACCTTTGTTTTTAGATATATTTTTCCCACGTGGAATGTTTCCCTCTATTTTTATATATATGGTGGGTAACTTGTGCAGGCCTCAATCTCCGCTAATTTCAAGTTGCCGCCACTCATACCTCACCTGTCATTCAACATCATCTTTGCCTCTGCACTTCCGCCTCGACTGACATCTCTGCCCAAACTCTTTGTCTTTAAATATGTCTGCTTGTGTCTGTATATGTGTGGATGGATATGTGTGTGTGTGTATATACCCGTCCTTTTTCCCCCCCTAAGGTAAGTCTTTCCGCTCCCGGGATTGGAATGACTTCTTACCCTCTCCCTTAAAACCCACTTCCTTTCGTCTTTCCCTCTCCTTCCCTCTTTTCTGACGAAGCAACCGTTTGTTGCGAAAGCTAGAATTGTGTGTGTATGTTTGACACACACACATCTTTTGCCTTACAATCAACAAAAGACTACATGTCATGTAATGGGCAGGATGGAATAGTCAAGTCAGTGTAACTAATAAACATACAGGATGGCCATAAACTGTTAAGCTTGTAAGGGTGTTGTGGGGTAGGTGGTGCTGATAAATTATTATCAAGACAAGATTGCAATACGTTGTGCCACTTCCAAGTTCATTAGATTTGAATTTAGCCACCTATGCTGTTGTGCACACAAATCCAAGTGGCCTGCCGGAGATGGTGTCGCCAAACAACAGCAGTAAGGATAGAACCCGAGCCAAATGCCAAGCAGTCTCATGTGCTATAATTTACGCTACTAGATTGGATTAGATTTACTTTCATTCCAATTGATCCTAGTGAGTGAGGAGGTCCTCAGGGATGTAGAACATGTCAGGAAAACAATAATACATGACAATATTTACAACTAAAATAAATATATTTTTTTAACACTGTATGAAAGGATCATTTTACAACACTCATTTACTAAGATTGCATTAATGCCACTGAATTTAAAAAAAATGTTTTTATGTATTTATAAGGAAATAAACATATAATAGAACTACTACAATTCTTATTTATAATGACTACATTACTGTGTTGAAATGGTGCAGAAGTTAAATTGTAACACACACACAAAATCATTGGTTCTACTGAGATATTCATCAAAGGAGCAAAAGGAGCTGGCCACCAATAAATCCTTTAGGCTTCTCTTAAACTGAATGCCTTTGGTTGTTAAGCTTTGTATGACTGCTGGTGTGTTCCTGAATAATGCACACCTTTTTGTACAAGAGTGAGTTTAAATCCTTGTGAAGAACAACTGACACTAACTGTATTGGGCAAGCCACATGAATATGTGCACCAATGGCCTGATTGGCTAACTTCAATGCCAATTAACTCAGAACTACCACAATATCAAATTTTTTCCTAACAATTACTTCTTAGTGCAACTTACCTTGCAACATCCTTAAAAGCTATTCAGAGTGTTTTTGACCATTACATAAAAAGCATGCTTATGCAAAGTGTCTAAAAAGTTTTGCGAATAACACAGAAAAACTATGGATTGTGCCAAAAATTTAACGACTTTCAGCACAGTTATGCCACCGTTAAATAAGCCTCTAAAATTTCAGCAGATGTTTTGAATAACTGTTTCTATACCAATAACAACATTTTTGGCTGGTTGATCTGTTCTTTAAATATGTATAATTAACGATTAATCTGAGTAAGGCAAGGGGAAGCAATCAATCTGTGCTACATCACAGTAATATGGTAGGCTGTGAGGAAAAGTCTGACATGTGACCCATATTATAATTGAAACATCGAACCATTCATTGGCTATAGTGCTGAGGTGTTATGGCAGCTTACATTTTGATACAACTGATATTTTAGTGTATATGTCTACATACTTGCATTACATCTTACATCTTCCTTGGTTTTGCACATATTGTGTTTCAATATTCATTGCATGAAATCCCAAATTGTTTCTTCTTATCCACGAGAAGATACAGCATCACGTGATATACAGGGGATCTTAATTCCAAGGGTGCAAATAAATGGATATAGTAAATATGTCAATAGCTGTCATATTTGACCATGAACGGCACCTGTGCAATGCCTTCAGTACTTGGCAAAGTGTTAGTCATAATCAGAACAGTATAGTTGTGAGTGCATTATGTCAGGGCAAATTGCTGCTGTTTGTATGGTGGGTGCTACCATAACCATGGTAGCTGAAGTGTTTGGGGTTTCGAGAGGCACCATGTCAAAGACATTTTATACTGCATGTGGGGAAAGAGAAAAAACATTGTTCACTAAGTCTCAATGCGGACGAAAGTGTGTGTGTTGAGTGATAATGGTAAATGGTCATTAAAGTGGACTGTGACAGAGCTGAATGTCTCACTTGTGAACCCATTCAACACCAAACAATACAAAGGTAGCTCCATAAGCAACTGACTGCAGGGAGAGCAGGAATTCCAAAACCACTTGTAAGTCCTGCAAATGCCTTAAACGTGAAAATGTGGTGCCTAAGCCATAACCTTGAACTGTGGAAGCAATGGAAGAAAATAATTTGGTTGTATGAGTCTTGTTTTACACTGTTTTCAACTTCTGGCTGAGTTTGCATCTCAAGACTGAAACATGGGGATGGGGAGTTTGGTGGTGATTTGGGCAGTGGTATTGGGGTATTCCATGGGCACCATTGTTGCTCTGCAAGAAGGCATTACTGCTAAGGTTTATGTGACAATTTTGTCGGATCAGGTCCATCGCATTGTACAGTGTTTGTCCCAATGGTGATGCTGTATTCCAAGTCAACAGCTGTTCACATAGCTTGCACAAACCAGGACTGGTTTTGTGAGCACGAGAATGAATTATCACATCTCCCCTGGCCATGTAGAGCTCAATACTATTGAGCCTTTGTGGTCTATTTGGAGAGAAAGCTGTGTGATCACTATTAACCTCCATCATCATTACCTGAACTTGCTACTCTTTTGCGGGACGAACAGTGTAAGATTTCCTTTAAAACCCTACAGGACCCGTTTTGAATTCCAACTAGTTTCCTACACCATATCAGGTATGGGGATGTGTTTTCAGTGTTTCTGTTTTTTGTCCCGCCCTTGTATTTAAACTGAGTACATATTTATTTCCCTACATGCCCCCCCTCCAATTGTAAATTCCACAAAGCTGCTTGTAAGTTACAATAACATAATGTGGGGGAAATTCTCAGCAAGTATGAACGACAGACTTCATGAAGCTTTTGACCAAGAGTAGATTTTTGTCCTAGTTATTATCCACAATAGTTGTTCCAGTTTTACTTCTTAAGAGTGACTGAGAATTTAACCAAAATCTAGAACAATTATGTTTGCACATTTTATCATCACCACAATTGAATAGTGTCCTGTCTACATCATGTTGATCATTTTGACACTAACACTCTAAATTACTTATTTAGATTTTTTGTATTGTCATTAGGTGAAAAAAAACCTCCCTTCAACTACTTTAGGTAAAGGCTCAAGAATTTAAGGAACTGGGCATACACAATACAAGTGAGATAAGGGTCACAAGACTAAGCATATTCTACTAATTAGATTGTAACATTTACATTTTGTTCGGTTTTGGATACTGTACCTACTTTTCAGTGCACCCCTACAGCTGCTGTTCTTACTGTTGAAGTGACACATACTTCACCTTAGGAACAAGAGGGACAGCCTGCTAATGAAAAAATGACAGTGCACCTAATTCTGCAGCATGAATAACAACTATTAACCAGAGTAATTGAAAGCAGCATATTTGAAATGCAACCCCACGTTAAGTGGTTAATTTCTCCAGATTTTCAATCTAAAAAAACTAATCTTTCAGCTGCATGCATTTGGTACATAAATAAATAGTAAACTGATCCGATGTAGTCTTGTTTACTAGTTGCTTTAGAACAATGGAGAAAAAAGTAAATACCTTAAATATCAATCAGTTATTATTTGTTCACTATGAACTTACCTCTTTTAACTGTTTCCAAATTTAATAGCTGGAAATAATGAAGCTGATCAGTAACCTTAAATTAATAAAAAAAAAAAAAAAAGTTGACTGTTAGTGTTCTTTTTCCAATCTTTTTCAGTTCCACAATTCCTCTATAGCATCAACACTAAGTTCAACAACCACGAAATGGCAGTACCTGCCATTGCTTCTTTAGTGGTTGACATTTCACTCTCTCAAATAGTTGCCTTCCTTATCATCTATTGCTCTGCATCATTCTTTTAAGTGTTGGGAAGAAATCAATTACTTGCAATTTGTGCCATCACACTAATACTGATAAGACACAGTCTTGACGTACATGTTTCACTTCTGTGCAAGATTACACACAGCCAAATTCCCTTCAAAACGTCTTCTTCACACTTAAATTTATAATCACTGCTAACAAATTTCCCTTTTTTGAAAATACTTTTCCAGTTACTGCCAATCTGCATTATATATTCTCTCTACTATAGCCATCATCAAATGTTTTGCTACCCAAATAACAAAATTCATCAACTTTTTAGTGCATCATTTCTAAGTCTAATACCCTCGCCTGATTTAATTTGACTACAATGCGTTATCCTTGTTTCACTTTGTCGATGTGCATCTCCTCTCAACTCAAGACACTGTCCATTCTGTTCAACTGCTCTTGAAACTCCTTTGCAGTCTCAGAGAATTACTATGTCATGGGCAAACTTGTTTTAATTTCTTATTGCTGAACTTTAATTTCCTTTCAAAATTGCTCCTTTGTCTCTCTTTCTGCTTCCTCAATGTTTGGATTGAATAAAATTGGGGCTTGGCCACAATTCATGCTTGCACCCCCTTGCATTTGTCATCTAGTCATTTTGCATTTTCCATTAACCTAATTTTTTAGATGTCTGTATTCCCTTTTGTGTGCTTCAGTTTCGGCAGTTTTATATTTTTGCATTTTGTTGTTACAATTGTTAGGTATTTATGGTCAATTGGTGCAGTGATGAAATGGGTGCTAATGCATTTTGCAGTATTTTTGATACATGGATGGCTTGATGGTACTAATTAATGAACTCAGAAATTACAAAGTGCAATAGCCCATCTGCCCAACAACAATAATTTTCATGTCTTTTCTCAACTTGAAAAGTGGATGTCAGAGGCTCTGGTCACTGTCTCATTGCCATAAGCAGGTCTTACTTCATGGAAGACAAGTAAAAAACGTGCTCGCAGGTGATGAAGTCCCTTCACTGTTACTATGCCAGTACCTGTCAGGTCAGTGTACATTCTCAAAATAGATATTAAAAAAAGGCTTTAAATGATTGCTTAATACAATAATTCCAAATCACAACAAAAACTAAAACACCTTTGTTCAGACTACGTTAGTTCGGTCTAAATCACCTATTGCTCCTGTAAAATGTATCTCTCAGCTGTGAGTCCATTTAATCATTTCAAGATTCATGTTATGTTCAAGATCTTATGTTCAGTACTCTTGTTTTTCAATTTTACTGTAGGAAATAAATTTAGAGGTACAAAGGCACAAAAAATATTTGCTGACTAAATCTGTTCGGAGATGAAAATTCATATGCTTGAAAGAAATCACACGTACATTCCTTTATTAAAAGACCAGTTTTTAAGTGGCTAGAGAGGTTACTGGCTCCATTTTTCCTGGTATGCATTAACTAGTAGCCCATTCTCCTTGCCCAGGTGCTGAATGTGATGAACTTCAATATGCTCACTGTATGAAACTACAAAAAGATTGTAAACACATTACAAGCCAAGTGTCACTATTTATTTTAAGAACAATTTTGAAAAGCCTGAAAATCAGTCCTAATAAGTCTAAAGTAATGTGTAATCAGCTGTAGAAACTTCATACTAACCACTAAAAAAGTGCTACAACAATTTGATAAGTTCTTTATTAAGGGCTGTTGAAGGTAACAAAGAAACAGAGAGTATAATTCGCTGTGTGAGGATCACAGAACATAACTCCATTTTGGCTATTTTACAGGAGAGATGAAAGAAGGTATTTTAACATGTAAATTTTGTGTTTCAGTGACATAATCTCTACATCACTAAAGAATACCCTTAAAAAGCTGTCAGATGGTGATAGATCTTTAATGGTCATCATTGGTTCACCTTTATTTATTGTTTAATATAGTGGTGAGTAGACATGTCATTATGATTCTAAGTGAATCAATATAGAGGTTTTACATTTGGATATATGAAGTTGGCTGAGAAAATATAGTATAAAAAGTTAACTTCAAATTAAAACAGAGCAATTCCAGTTAAATTAAAAGCACATTAGTGGATTTTTGTATCAATGTCACCTTTGATTGTTCACTTTCTCACTAATTCCATCACAAACATTGCCACTGCTGTCTAAATCTCCAGCTTCCTCTGAAGACTTTTGCAAAATGTATGATACAGTTCCTAGATAATGCTGGTGTGGCAAAGTTTCATGAGGTCTGTTATTTTCTCTCCTTGAAGTTTTCGTGTTCCATGGTATTTTGGTTCCAGCTGGAAGACAGTATTGGAATTTCAGAATTATCTGGAAACTGACAAACTTTTGAATTCTTGATCTTGGAAATTTCTGAAAAAACATTTGATCGACATAGCTTTTGTAATATTGAAGCTGTGTCACCTTAGGTTGTATCTGATTTCCTTTACTGTCAATTTTAGTATTTTTCCACTGTTCTTTCTGCATAGCACCAAGATCCAGGAACTCATTCTGGTCCATTTCAGTGAGTTCATACAGTATTTGTTTTCAGCCCTCTCCGTACTGGCATGGACTGAACCACACTCCATTAAAGAGTGGCCAGGCTCAGAAAAGCATTGCTGTATCATAGGATCATTCATATTTGTATTGCATAGAGAAACATGGCGCTCACATTAACATTTTGATTTTGTCCTCCACAGGTGTCTGAGAACAAAATGACTGGATGGCTTTCAGGAATTCTTAAAGTATATGTTGAGCTATTTTAATTGATCAAAGTCTAGCTGCACCTTTATGACATACATATTTTCTGTCTTTCCTGGTACCAGTACTGTATACTGTGAGATTTAAAACAGCTACTATTCTTTTGTAGAAAATGGCCTTAGTTATTATGTTTGGGCAGCATCTTACTTCTTCTAGCTTAAATTCCAGTAAATGGCATTCTCCTGCTTGGCCCACTCTTCCATTTTTTTCTAGCTGCCTCTTTTCTCTTTAGGTGTTCCGAGTCCTTGTCTTTCTCTGCTAAATGATTTTCTATGGAGAGATTTTGAAAGCGGTGTGGTCACATTAATCTTTTCTAGGCACAAGGGAAAGATGAGGTTAAACTCTGTATTGAGTGTTTCTCTGTAGAGTTAGCATTTTTGAGCAGTAACCTGTTGCTCTTCGCACAGTTTTTTATACGTTTAGTGCATTATTTGTACATTCAGATCTCCTGGTAAGAACTGACGCACAGTGCTCTGTCGGCAGTAAAGCAACGGAACAGTAGGAAAGAATTTTGCTGATCCCAAATCTGAGATGCACCCCTTCCAGACAAAATAACAGGAGTGCCACTACAGCTACCTGTCACTAAAAAAAACAAATAAACTCACAACTTTGAGATACATAGCACTTGGTTCTCGCCAGGAGAAGAGCTAGAGACACATCGTTTTGACACAACATCCATCTGATTACCGTGAGAATATGTGCTAAAAAAGCCGGAAACAGCATTTTTGCAGATATGTTCCTGTGACTCTCACATGACTAAATGACCTGAAGTACACTAAACAAAATTTCCAAAACTATTTTTATATGTGCCTGAAAGTTTACAATCACTGTGTGTTATTTGTTTTGCATTAAGAAATTAATTTGTAATTTAAAAAACTGTGTTTCTCAGCAACTGGCATATGGTGGGAATTACTAGGAAGACAGAAAAACAAACTGTAGGATCAGGAAACAGATTATACTGGAAATATGATTATGAAGATAGTCGGACATGCGAGTATGTGGCCAGTTGATAGATGGACAAAGGAGGATTTTGCTTGAATCCAAGACATGTGAATATACTGGAGTTATGACCTATCATCATTAGACGGGGAGAAAATTTTTATCTTTAAAAGCTTTCTGACAATTTGTGGTTACTGCATATACACTTACAATTTTGAAACAAGCGTGTTGCTTCAGTAGTTATAGAGTAAACTGCTGGCAGTGTGTTGATATAGATGTCTCAAGAACAGATGCTCTTTGGCCTGTATCTTTGCCACGTCTTTGCAAACATATGTATTGTATTTGAAGTAGACTGCAATTGTAACTTTATTTAACCTGCTTAACATTATATCCAAGTATGATGGATCATAAAAAAAGGTCACTAGTCAGTCTGTATTGGGTAAGATTATTGGGGAGAAAGGGGTGCAGAGCACTACATATCTTGACACCTGAAACCAATATTTTCCTAAAATGCCAATGAGTAAGCATCATGCCAACTTATAATCATATACAGATGAGACTAGGCTTTGAGTGCCACTTTATTAGCACGGTATTTTGTTATTTAGCAGCTAGCATTACAATATTATTGTCAGCCTGTAATGAATATAGACAAGTTTTTTCTCTGAATGGTGATGCCTGCCTATCCAAATTCTATCTGCTGAAATTAACCTGCACAGCTGCAGTTGGAAACTGTATCCGATCAACAAAGGACGTAAGGTACCCATAGACTGATCACTTATTTTTGTAATATCAAGCACAAATATGAAAGATGTAATAACTGTCATGGCTGTCAGGAACAAAACTATTCTTCAAACTTTGAGAGACTGGTATTGCAGCTGTGAGAAAATGAGCTTACAAATTTTGAGTGCTGACCACATCTCTACCGATTCCCAACAGATATTGGAAATATAGCACAGTTGCATTTACTGAAGCAATGAAATATTCTATAAACAACGAACTGCCATTTATGCATGCTGCCAAATTAGTCATGTTGTTTTTTTATTACAGTACGGTGTTATTGATATTCTACTTGTTCATCCCTACAGTGGCAGACAACTGGACAGCATAACTGTGTTTTTAATTTAACCCTTGAGCGGGCATGCCGATTTTCATAACACGAATGGGCGCGCGGGTTTCTTTCTACACATGTAAAGAATAGCTGTCTTTATGTTATCAAGTACATATGTAGGTGGCAAATCATAGTTTAATTGAACAAAGTTAAAATAAACTTACATAATATGCACTAAAGCACTGTTTACCTAAATAATAATGAAATAAAACTTCCATTATATGACTCTGTTGCCATGGACAGGTGTTACCCCCACTAGAAGAATTAAACAGCACAGTTGCATCAGATCCCAGTCAACTGCTCATCTGATTGCATATTAATTTGTAGACAGCTACCTCATTGTGGAACTGTCCTGCTAACTTATAATGTGGGTAATTTTCCAGCACCAATCATAATTTTTTTTTCTGACAAAGCTCGCTAGTTATTTTATATTAGCTGCTCACTTGGATGTATGGCAACACAATTTATCGCTATGTTAGTTGAAGCAATGATAAAGGAACAGGTATAGTTTTGCAGTTGTGAAGCAAATAAGGAAAGGTGCAAAACAATTTTATTTGTGTTCAGCACACTTTATATACAGGTGTGCTTACTCGAGGGTTCACCTGACAATCAACAATGTGATCAACTGGCCAGTCACGGTTGCCTAATTAATAACCTCACAGCAAATCCACATGCACGGTTTTAAAATAATAACTATAGATGATACAACAGCCAGTTACATATGTTTCGGGTAACTTTTTCCCATGTATTATTCGATAGTTTTCATTTCCTTTCCACTGCCTTCATATCATTTGTAAACTTGTCGTGTCCTCTAATCTGCACCAGTACAGGGCTCTGTTAACCAAGTAAACCAAGTGAATGAAAGCTCCACCTCTGCATGTTCCACTTCACACCCATGTTTATGTAATTTATAATTCCAGTGGGCTGCCAGTCCTACCAAATGCAGAAACATTCTTGTTTTTATTGATTTATTTGAATCCGTGCAACCAATGCCATAAACAGTAAGGTGTAGCCACTGAGTTCATTATTCTGCCCTTGGATACATCTGTGGTTACCCTTACTAATGATTAATTTATAGTTCAAAGTTAAAGGAAAGTGTCAATATTTATGTATGATCAACAGTAATAATTATTATTGTCACTCTTATCACCCATTTGGGATGGAGTGCAACTTTGTTGGCTGGAATGCAGTAACCTGGAAAGAGTTAATGCACTGTTGGTACATCTGCAAGGGTTGAAGTCGGTGACATGACATTCTTCCTGCTTTTCTGCACAATTACTTGCACATCCTCTTTCTGTTTTCAGAGCAGTCTTAGATCTGTTTCATTTACGTTAGCAGCTGTCGCTTACGCAATTACCAAAAGCTGTACAAAGCGACAGAAGGCTATTCTAGGACACTCCACTCGAAACCTTTGCTCCATATTTAACTCCTGTTTGTGTTTCAAGTACAACATAAATCGCAATACTTATTACATTAGAAGTGTGGCATATTTACATCATTTAATATTATTGTGAATTAACATATTTTTAATAAACAAACTACATTACAAACACTTGGCAGTAAGCAATGAGTGGTAACAACTTCATCTGACTTCCGCATGTTGTGAAAATATTCTGTCAATAATCACAAAATCATTTTGGGCAGTTATGACAGAAAACTGTAACTTATAGAACATATCAAGAATAAATGGGCTATCTTGCATTAAAATGTAGTCATTATCAGCCTCTATGTTTCTACTCAGTGGGATGTATATTATGAGGACCGACATCAGCAAAAAAATTCCGGCTAGTGCAAGCCTATCATTTCGGCTTTGGCATATCATAAGGGGTAGTCATCATCATAATCATAATTATCATCATCATCATCATCATAATAAGTTTTCTGCTATAGCAGCAGGTCCTTTCTGTCTCCATTTCATGTGATCCACTGCTTCCTTCTTAATGACTGTGTCTGTGCTGCCATCCATTATATCATCCAGGATCTGAAATTTCTTCCTCCCTCATCTCCACATTCCTTCCACATACCCTTCTAAGACTGTTTTTATAACCTCCTTCTTCAATCTTAATATGTTCAATCCAATATCGTGTCGTCCAATTAATTACATCCAGCAACTCTCTTTGTCTTCCCAATCTTCTCAGTACCTCTTCATTTTTCACTCTACCCATGCAACTTATTCTTCCCATGCTCCGTCACAACCACATTTCAAAAGCCTCCAGCCTTGCCTTGTCTTTTCTTCCTGAATAACGTAGTCTCCATTTTGGAAATTAAACTAGTTTACAAAATTTTAATATCCACGGATGTGGATACAAGACTTGTGGATGCAGTGGATATGAGGACAGTATTTCTCTTAACTGCACATACGCATACTGCGTGAATCTAAGCAACTTATTATGAAACACATAAAGACACTGATGTAATCACAGTACAATTATCTGCAGACTGTCTATCATTGCTTATAAATCTCTTTTTTGTTAAAAAAAAAAAAAGACAACAAAGAAGAAGAGGCAAGGAATTATTAACAGTGCGACAATGTGTAGTCAATCTATCAGACAAAAACAATGTTAAAGTGATTGCCAGATGCTTGAAGAAACTGGACATTCAAAACAAAAAGTTGACCAAGGAACAAACTAAACACAAAAATACATTTGGAGAAAATTCAGTTACAGTTACTATAGCACTGTGTGTTGCCTTACATTTCCATACTATTGGATAGTTTCCTATTATCAGCTATCTTCCTTTCTACATGGAAAACTGACTCCCTGTATTTTTAGCAAAAAACAAAAAGAGAGTGAACAGTTAAACTATTAAAGGGAAGTAGAACACATTTATTACTTTTGTTAAAGGAAACAAAATATCGGTTTACTGATGTTTCCTTTGCTAACAAATATGTACTAAATGGAAACTTTCACTAAGCATTGTGTTTGCTGTATGAGACTTCTTTAGTTTTCCAATCTTGAGCAATACATATAAATAACAAAGTTACGTCTCTTCCACAATTTATTTTTGTATTAAAATAAAATATACAATTTTAGTACAGACAAAGTTATAAATTCAGATTGTGACAAAATAAACTGTGATCGCACTGCTGATTTTTAAAATCTTTTGTCCATTTGCATGCATCCCTCAGTGAGAAGGTGAAAATTCACATATCTTAAATTAGTGAAGACATTTCTGGACGTATGAAAATTGTCTACATTACAATCCTAAAAAATGGTAAAAATATTTGTACATTCATTCCTTACAATTAATCAATGACCAACTGCACAATGCAACAACTGATTCCTTAATAACGACTAAACCCTTTTCTGTCACTGTTCCTATGTTCTCTCCGGTAATTTCGGTCACGATCAGAACTTTTTCGTTTCTGTCCATTTCCATGCACACTATAAGGATGATTTCTACTGGACCAATTTCCCTGAAGGCTGTTTAAATGAAAAGGTGCACCAAGATAATTTGAAGTTCCCCTCTGACTTTCATATAAGTTCCTTAGACCTGTAACTGGATCTGAAGGTCTCATTCCTGGGCTTAGCATCTGTTGTCCAAACTGAAGCAAATGGTGAAAGTCCGGTGAAGCACTTGGTTTCGAATTTGAATTGACTGGAGCAGAGTATGCACGTTGATGGGACATGTTTCCAAAATTTTTCTCGTTTGGTACCTGCCTTGATTTGAGTTGTAAAACCTTATTATACAATGCAGTCCCGTCAAATAATGCTATCGCGTAAGGTACAGAACTTTCGTGTTTAAAGACAACAAACGCAAATGAACGCTGCCTGCCATCTTTATCTTTAGGAATCCTCACTGCCTCCAATGGACCAGCCTACATGTAAAAAAGACAAAACATTGTGTTCATTTCAGTTGCAAGAATAAGAATAAAGTCAAATTATATAGTAAACTATCTGTAGTCAGTGAAATTCATTTGAAAAGATGGAATACATAAGAAGAGAGAAACATATAGACTTCTATGCCAAAGAATGAACAATGAATGTGTTTAAGTAGCATTCATTCAGTGATCAGTCTTCCTGGCATGTAACAATATCCTACTTTTCCTTTCTGGGCATTCAAAATGTGAAAGAGGACAATGATGAGAAAGATTATGACAATGTTGATGGTGCGTCAATTTTACAGACAGTTTCAACAGTTTGAATACTTGGAATTTCTGCATTTACAGCAGAAAGGTGTGAATACTAACCATCATGTGTACAAGAGTATATCTGTAAACGATGGCAATCAGACATTTAAATACATTGCTCAATTTTTTTGTAAACATATCTGTGTGAAAACTAGTTTAGAAAGTAAGTATGTACATGATACTTAACACTCATTCTTTACGATCAATGTACCAAGCTCACTCTTTTATATTTCAACATTAACAGTCAGATATTTAGCTTATAGTGGCAGAGGGGCACAATAATTTATCCAATACTATGTACACTCATGAGCAATTGTGATAGTTTCTGTAATCCACTCCTATTGCCATGGAAAATGTCGAATGATTGGGATGTCATCAGATCTTGCACTGCCAAGGCAGATGAGTGCAGGATGACTGAGAGTCAAGTTATCAGCAATTCTGATTGGGGCCAAATTCGAGATGGCCAACGGATGGGACACTTCATCTCTCAGGTTTTGCAGGCACTGAGTTTTTCACATGCTACCAAGTCAACAATGTACCATGATGACATTGATTCAGGGAAAACTGCCAGCATGAAGAGAGAATTGTTATGGGCTGTGTTGCTGTTATGGCTAACTGTCTTGTGGTTGACAGTAGGAGTGAACAAATTGGCCAAAACTTACAAATTCAGTGGCTGACAAATTTCAACCAGTGACTGCCCATAACATCAGTATCACATTCTCATTGTGGAATGCAGAAGCCACTATGTGTCACAAGTGTGTCTGCTCACATCTTATAAGGCACACAGATTTGTACCGGCAAAGGAAAATCATCTGTGCATGATCAGCGCATGGAGAAAGGGCACTGGGACTGATGAGTCACACACATTGGTACACATATATGGCACAGCACATATATATAGAAAACCATGTATGACAATGTGTCATGCTTGCCAGATACTGTAAATATTCTTGTGTGGATGATGTTTACATGGTATGAAATTGAGCCTTGATGGATCGGTCATTGTCTCTCACAAAAGAATGAAATGGGTACTTATTGTATGATCACATGCATCCATCTGCTCATCTACAGCATCCTGTGGGGACATATACCTTTAAAGCAAGCTAATTTACCTCTCTATCACTCTCAAATTGTATGAAAATTGTAACTCACCCCCCACCCCCAAAGTCATGGAGGTGATTGTGCACCCTTCCCCAGATTACCTGACCCCAATCACTCTCAGCACACTTGTGATTCCATTGAGCAAGATGTGTGCACCATAGACACCAAGCTATAGTTTGAGTGGTCATTGATGTGGATGACTCCCTCTTGCTTTCAGTGTTTTGTGGAATCCATCACATGATACATTACTGCCGTTGTCAGGGTGTAAAGAGATGCTACACACTATAAAGTATGTCTTTCTGATTCAATTGCTCATGAGAGTATGTCAGCTTTGATACTGAAAGTCATCAATTATGGTAAATTTGAATAAAAGTACACTTTAAGAAACACTCATACCTGTTGAAACAGGGCACTTAGCACACTCATATGAAACAGTTATATATACCGTAGTTTTTAAACAGATGGCTGTTTAATTTAGAAGCTGTTGTGTATGCATAATATACTGTACTGTAATGAAGTGTTTTAAACAATATGTTATAATGCCAACTGAGCTGCAAGCATTCAACTAGTGCATCTTTTTAACAGTTGTGGCAACAAAAATATAAATATCAGCAACAAAAGTATGCTATTAACGAAATGACTATTGATCGCAGCGACTGACTAAGTCGTGACCAAAACATAAGTGCACAGACAAAAGAAATCCTTCAGGAGAAAGCAGTTGCAAGATTCAGCATATAACAACTTGTTTCACGCCATCGTGGTCCTTGTTAAAAGTGAGTTAATGTTTGTCTATGGTATTGATGTCTGTAATATTAGCAGAGTAGAAGCAGGAAAGATAGTGCAGGCAGGCAGTCAGTGATGTTATTAGGAAAGGTAAGTCTTTATGTGCAATCGAGGAAGATCACCATGACAGTCAATATCTGAAAAAACCACTTGGAAGAAATGAAATAAAGAGAACATTTTTAAAATGATAAGGAAAAACTGAGAGGCTACAGGACAATCGTGAAATATAATATATATTAACCATCCTGTAACCTCCCTAACTTATCATTTTATGTATTTATGCCCTATTACATATCTACCATAATGGCAGCTCCGTAACAATGTTCTGTGTATTGCCATTTGCTTGAAAACTTCAATTAAACCATGTAACTATTTTTGAAAGTGTAATAATACTTTTTTATTTATAAGAGAGAGATTTTACGACAGACAGGAATAAATCACAGTATGTTGTTAAAATTAAATCTCTTGTAAATTATAAGCATTTTGCTGTAATTTTCACTGAGGGAGTGTATTATAATTGTAGAACTGACCCGTTTCACATCATATAGAGGGGTCTCAATTATGATCCACGGGACACGCAATTAAGTGGTACACCAAAAAAAGAAATAGATGCCAGCGTGGCATGCACTTATTCAGGAGGTTGGATTTAATCTTTAGTTACGTCCACAAGAGCAAGCAACCAAAATATGACTTGCACGAAAATGAGTTTGAAGTTATCTGTCACTTTAACTCTGATAACTTTGGGAAGGTGAGTCTGGAAACAATGGAAGCAACTCCTGGCCCCCACATACAGAGACAAGGGAAAGAAATGGTGTCCAGGAAAAGTGCTCTACCTTTTCACAAAAGCAAGCACCATACTTGTGCTCTGTAGCAAGTCCAGGTGTCTATAAACTAGAAGACTACACAATAAGGAAATGCCTAAATCTTTCATGTGATTAAAGCTAAAATCTCTTAATACAGTGACATTTCAATAAATTTATGTATTGCTACAAATTATGGATCGATTCTCAAAACGTATTTGTACTGGTAATTAAAAGACGATACATAATAAACTTATAATACAACAATGGCTACTACAATGCTAATGAACGTAGTACTGTTTGATGATATGCCGACCTGAAGTCTACAGAAGTTCATTTTACAACTGTTTCAGAATGTGTAATGCCAGATTTCGAAATAAAGAGCTTGGATAAGACAGAGCAGTCTAAGTTATGTATAGAACTGTCATAATTTTGTTTCACCATTAGGGTAGATCTACAAGCTGTTGTCACAGTGCCATATACAGAAGTTGTACTGGTGCAAGCTTTACTCCCTTTATTTCAGTCCACTTTAAGTGAATTAGTCACAGCATTTTGGTGACATTCTGTTGGATAATTGGTGCTATGTCATTCCAAACTGGAAAGTTCTGTTAACCCTTTAACTGCTCTGGACGTGTTAACTCATGTGCCTTTGCACCTGTCCCTGTATTCTCTGAATGTGTTTACGCTCGCCACCAGTCCTTCTACCTGGTACACTGAACGTGTCTACGCGTATATGGATTTCTAGTACCTAAATTCTCTCTCTCTCTCTCTCTCTCTCTCTCTCTCTCTCTCTCTCTCTCTCTCTCTCTCTCTCTGAGTTTGCAATACAAAATGGAGTATGGGATTGTGCATACTGTATAAACAGATGAAAGGTTACAGGCGACCTTAAAACATTCAAAATGCTAACTACAAATTAAATAATCGTAATTTAGATGGTCGAGGCTAAAATAATTCCTATGATTCTCTGCATTCACTAGTGCATGGTGGAAGATATATGCTGTTTTATCACACCTGTGAACTATTTATACCATTCTATTGGTCAACTCTATGTGCAATAAATTTATCATCCCATTTGACACTGATGTTCATAATGATACATATATAAGTTCTAGGTTCTTTATTTATTCTTCTTCCTAAAAAGTTCCCGTATCCCAGTCTCCTCTGCTGTTACAAGTTTTACTGCCCCAGTGACCACTTTTCACACAGAGATTGGCTGAATGTTAAACTTTATGTACCACACCTGTTCCTGGCGTTACTTTCTTTTTATTTTTCAACATTACACTTAGCTTATCTAAACCCCCATCATAAGTAATACAGCACTAGTTCTGCAGGCATTTTTGTTGTTGTTTGAACATTTTTAATGTACAGGCTTCAAAGTGACCCGCTGTCATATTTTATGTACGGCACAGTTTATCATGACAGACAATGTGTTGACATATAATCCCCTGACCTCAAAAGGCATTAAGGAAATTTTAAAAAGAGTGCTGCATTTCGATGGTAACAATGCAATGGTTGGTAGGTTGATTTGGGGGAGGGGACCAAACAATGAGGTCATCAGTCCCATTGGATTAGGGAAGGATGATGAAGGAAGTCAGTCATGCCTTTTTAGAGGAAGAATCCCAGCATTTGCCTGAGTGATTTAGGGAAATCATGAAAAACCTAACTCAGGATGGCCGGACATGAGTTTGCACCTTTGTCCTCCCAAATGTGAAGAAGAGTATGAACATGGAGGACATACGGATTGTGATTCCCCAGGGAGATTCAGAAATGGACAAAGAAGACAGTGAGAATGACATGCAAGCACCTGTGAGGGGAAAAAATTAATTACTGTATATGCTGACAACACAGAGAATATGCTTCAAATCTTACAACGTTTTTGGAAAGTTGATGCACTGCAAAAATGGCAAGTCTTACAGATAATTATTTGTTGAATCTCACTGTTCAGTATACAAATCAGTATATTCAGAGCATAACTGATTCATTTCAACATGACTGTGGTGCAACAACAATACATGTCACTGAACAAAAGGCATTAATTAGTCCTTTAGTTTTAATTGAGGTAAGCAAAAGAAACACAAAACTCTTGAAGCTCTGTGGGGAATCAATGAGGAAAGGAACTGAAAAATTCATCCTTGTGATGGACATAAAGTGCTTCAGATTCATCATGCAATGCCTCCAATTTGATAATCTTGGCATTCATCAAAAGAGAAGAGAAATGGACAAGGTTACAGAGACATATTTTACTTGTTTGTATGGAATTGTCCAGTTGTATATTGCACAACAATATGTTACAGCAGACAAGGAACTGGAACAATTTTACGGTATATTGATAATTTTTACTTATGGACCGTCTGACAGCAACTGAATAAAACACAATTTTAGTGCCATACGCGTTTCGCCTTTATTTTCTGCAAGGCATCATCAGTGGCCTGGAATATGTACATATGTTAGCTATTTAATTTACATTTTTGTCACTGTGCCTATAGGTTATAAACAGTTCTGGTGGTTGGTATTTCCTATTAAGTAGTAATGTTTTGAACTATACTTACAGGTTGCGTGGACAATTTCTTACATATTACGCTCCTGTTGCATTTTTGGTGTTGTTGTTCTTCTTATGAATGCCAATTTGCAGTTTTTTCCCACATACCACAGCACTATGAACTGAACGCTTGTTTCAATGCAGTGTTTTGGTTTCTGTTGCCGACTGTCAAATGTTTTTACCAAAGATCGAATGTTACTGCCAAACTTTTGAGTGTAATTATTGAAGTATCTGTGATGTGTGTGTCTATATACCTGTTTGTGTGTGTGTGTGTGTGTGTGTGTGTGTGTATTTTTTTTTGTGGCACTGTGTGTGTGTGTGTGTGTGTGTGTGTGTGTGTGTGTGTCCGGATGGTGTGGGGAAGAGTTTTTTTTGTTTTGTCATCATTTCCTTTATTAGGTGTAGTAGGAAGCCTGTGCTGATGTGTGTTTGTTCATTTATCACATGTTTGTTTTCTGCTATGGCTTTCTGGATGTGGAAGTTTTCTTGCGTTTGTATAAGATGTTTGTCATGGTTGCTTATTCTCATTATTTTCATTTCTTGTTCCATGTTTGTAGGATGATGGTTATTGTGTTTTAAGTGCTCTGCAAATGTGGAATGGTTTGTTTCATACTTCCAACATCTGATATGTTCTTTGTATCTTGTTTAAAATTCCTGCATGTCATGCCTATGTGTACTGCACCACAATTTTGACATTAAAGTTTATATATTCCTGATAGTTGGAATTTGTCCCTCTTGGTAGCTGGCTGGCTTAGGTGTGATTGGAGGGTTTACCCAGGCTTATATGCTATTTTGAAGCCCTGTCTCTTTAGGATGTTTGCAACTCTGTGTGTTAATTTATGTGTGTAGGTCATGGTGTACCATCTGGTTCTTTTCTGTGTGGTGTTGTCATTGTGTGTGTTTGTAAGTTTTCAGTTTGTGAGTTCTTTTGTATTCTGGAAATGTTGTGTTTGTTTTGTATTTGTGTTTTTATTTTTTGATTGAGCCTGTTTACCACATGTGTGTCATACCTGTTGTTCCTAGCTATTTGTATGATTGTACTCATTTCTTGTTCATAGTTTCTCTTGCCGAGTGGGATTCTGTTTAATCTATGTAACATGTGTCTTAGTGCTGCAAGTTTCTGGCTGTGGGGGTGGTTGGATGTGGAATGTATTATTGTGTCTGTGGCTGTTGGTTTTCTAAAGATGTTAAATGTATGTTTGCCATTTTCTTTTTTTACTGTAACGCCAAGAAAAATTATTTGATTTTCTTTTTCTTTTTGAAGTGTGAATTTTATGTTCTGATGAGCTTTGTTTATTTCTGAATGGAGTTCATCTATTTTTTCACTTGGCTCATCTACCAGACAACTAATGTCATCCATGTATCTGTACCAATATATGATTTTGAAACTTTCATTAGTGGTTATCTTTTCAAAGATCTGATTTTCTAGGTGACTGATGAAAATGTTTGCTAGTGTTCCTGATATTGGGGATCCCATGGGCAGTCCATCTTTTTGTAAGTAATATTCTTTCTCAAACTGAAAGTAGTATTGTTCAGTTGTCAGTCTGAGCATATCTGTTATTTCTTTTATTGCATCTGTGGTGAGGTTGCTGTGGGATGAGAGATTTTGTTCTATGATTTCTATTGTTTGAAGATGTCAAAACTGGAACAATGTTATTGAAAAGTCAGCTTTCGAAATGGTCCCATCAAGCAAAACAAAAAAAAGCATTGACATCTTCGTCTAGTGAATTCAAGACTGCTGTACATGTTGGTTTGGAAATATACACTGGGTTGTAGCCTGAGGATTGTACTGAACAGCAATAAATTCTTAGGTGTTGGTCTGAAACTGCAAGAGCTCTCTTATATACTCTAAGACAGAAAAAAAAGAATGCGCCATGAAGGAATTATCCAAATGGTATGGAAATTGGTAGATGTGAAGATTGCTTTGGACCATCTCTGGCATTTATGCAAGCAGCTATTCAGCTTAGCACTGATTAACAGAGTTTTTACATGTCCTCTTGAGGGATACTGTGCCAAATTCTGCCCAATTAGCACATCAGATCATCAAAATCCTGAGCTGGTTGGAGGGACCTGTCCATAATGCTCCAAATATTCTCAATTGGGGAGAGATTCGATGAACTTGCTGGCCAAGACAGGATTAGCTAAGCAGGAAGACAAGTAGTAGAAGCTCTCTCTGTGCACCTAGGCATTACCCTGCTGAAATATAAGCCATGTTGCCATTAAGGACAGTAAAACTGGGTGTAGAATAATCAGATTGGGGCTCAATTTGAAACAAAGACTCATCACTGAACACAATTCTGCTCCAGTCAATGAGCAAACAAGTTTTTTGGCTTCAAAGGTAAATGGCAGTTGGCATAAGGGCACCATGAACTCAGCCTCTTTCTGTGAGCTGCCTATTAATGACCCTTCTGATCACTGAAGCACCAATTGGATTGACGATAATAATGAATCCAGGGCTCTGAGTGCCTCTCTGATCACTGCTCAGACATCAACCGGTTTCTTATTGACACTGTGTTTGGTCATGGATCACTGACTTCTACCAACAATGCTGAATACTGTTGATACCTGTATCAATATCAATTTGTAACCAATTTGCATATCTTCTTCATGGTGCATCTCTCTCTCTCTCTCTCTCTAAATCATGTTCTAAAATGATATGAGACAGTTGATAACGAGACAATTCTCTTCTTATTACTCTGCTGTGTTTTGAAGCTGTTACTTGTTTGTCAATAATGTGTCATAAATATGCAGTTGTTGAATAAACTTTGATGATAATAATAGAAACCTGTTTATTAGCTATTCAAAGGGTAATGGTGATTTCCTCACCACTTAAATTTGTGAAATGACTTGAATGTTGCACTTTCTGCCCAATATAGGCTTTCATCAAAATGCCAAACTTTTACAAAGACACTACGACAGAGTAACATTATGTTTTTAAAATTGTGACTAGTTAGACTGTGTGGCCAGCCCATATCTGTTTCATCTGACTTATCTCTTTTATTCAATAATTTGGGTGACAGTATGAAACAGTGGTGGTACACACATTAGGTTAAGGTCATCCGTGCAGGTTAGACAGAAAATGTATTAATACACAACGGATCAACAAGTCTATATGGGTAACAGTCACTGGAAAATGATTGAAAAGTCATTTCAACATAAATTGTCTGAGAAGTCTGGAGACTGATTCCAATCAATTACAGCCAGGATTTAGCATAATGCAAAAAACCCGAAAATCAATTTCCATCTGTTACACAGACAGGTAGGAAAAAAATTGGGAAAACATTACAGAATGTGAAAGCAGTTATGGTGTGTTTTATCAAAATTTCTTATTCACAACTGATTAAAGTGACCTAGATAGTCCAAGAGGCAATTTTCTCAAAAAGTATAACTTACCATTTTTAGCACAGTTTAAATGCTATTTATGCTGCGATTTGCATAAAAATAAATATTTTTTTGAAAATATATATTCTTTTGTTTATTAGGTAAAGTTTGGTTACCTCTGTCACAACACATAACACTCAAAATTCATGCAAATGAATAAGTACAAATTTGAAATTAACAATTGCCAGCCAGTACAAAGTAACTGAATAGGTGTGTGTGGGGGGATATACACGGTACAACCGTAAAAGATTTCGTATGCAACATACCCATGTCCCAAAACCGTCACATCTTATTCAGTAATAACTTGATTGTTTCAACAAAACTCTGAACAAACCTCCTTTGTAAAATGATGTCTAATCTAGTATGCATATATCCAAAAGAAAATTCATACAATCAACCATGAACAACATATGCACCAAACGAAAATAAGTTCACTATTTCATTATGTTCTGTCACAAAGATAAGAAAAATACCATCTTTTGCAACTGAACAAATTCACTGACAAAAGACAGAATTTTTATTGCCTATTTTTATTATTCATATGATAAAACGTAACTGAAGTTAGGAACTCTGGGCAGTTGCTGCAAATATTAACACACCCCCTATTTCATATTAAATGACACATCCATTTTAAGTTCATTGCATAACCCAATAATGTAAACATTGTTGATAAATTTCAGAGTACCTCAATGCTTGTAGGTTGAGAATAGTATATCTTTGATTCAGTTGATATATTCCTTTCATTTTTTTATTTTCAAGTAAGTAGAGAAAGGTTCAGTTATAAATGTTGGCGAATGAAACAAAAAAAAGCTCATGTACTTGCAGTCTACATCAGCAGGCAAATTCATTAAAAAATTTGAAAGTAGTGTGTGGTTAGAAAAGCCAGCCTAAGCTATGATATTACCTGCAGCAGAAATCATCAAAACAATAAAAACTTCTAACATGGCATCAATTTATTTGTTTTCAGGGTTTAACAAGAAGAGTTAATTGTGTAGCAGTCTTTTCAGATTATTTATCAATTACATAGGTGAGCCCCATTTAATAAAATCTACATAATTTCTAGTGGTGACACCAAACAATTTCTTGTTCCTAGAGAGAACAATACTTTGTAATTATGTACAAAACTATTAGTCTCGTTACTAAACTTCAGATTGTAAAATTCAGACTGAATGCTGAAAAAACTCCTTACATAATCCGCAGTCAGAATAATCAACTGAAACGAACTCAAATGTCCATGGTAAAATGCTGTCTATAAAATTCCTAAAATTGTTATGCAAATTTAATTTAAAATTTATGTTTCATGTCCACTGTCACTTTACTGGTGTTAAATGCCAATTTAGACAACAATATATTTGAACATTAAGAATAGAGAATATTATCAACCATACTCTGTGCCACACATGACAATCTGTTGACTTTTCAATTTATTTTTGAGCTCTGGTACAACAATTACTTCTATTAGTATTATAATGCATTGCTGATATTGAATCAAATCACTGCACTAACACTCACATACCTGATGATAGGAATAACCTATATCTGCACCACATAAAACAAGTTTAGCAAACATTCACTACTAACACTGGGTTATTTCAACAGTGTAAACATAGGGAAACATTATACGACTTTCACACAAATTCTCGTATTCAACAGATGGTTTGCTACTTTAATTTCAATAACAAATATCAAAGGAATGGGTAAGCAATTTAAATTCAGCACACATGGAAACTACAATATGAAAAAGGACAGATTGCTACTCACCAGAAGGAGGAGGCACTGAATAGCAGACAGGCACTACGAAAAAGACTGATAAAATATTAAGCTTTTGCATAAAGATCTTCTTCTTGTGGTGGTGGTGGTGGGGGGGGGGGGGGGGGGGGGACAACTTACACACACATGTACACTGTCTCTCAGTGCTGTTTTGGAAGAGCTTAATAAGTTAGTAGTCTTTTTCACTGTGCCTGTCTGCGACTCAAAGCCTCTTCTGTACAGTGAGTAGCAATATATCCTTTCCATGTTATTGTTTTCCTTCCTTGACCTTCCATTGTTTGACAAGTGGAAACTAAATACATCAAGGATATTACAACAGACTAGTAACATTTCATGGCCTAGTAACCTGAAACTTAGATCACATACGCAAGTAATAACAAATAATCAGAGAAACAGTGACAAAAAGTATGTATTTCCTGTGTAATCATTATATTTCACCAATTACCAATAGTGACACAATAAAATTGACATTAATCTGATCTCAGAACATGGAGAAAACAAAGTATTTCTGATGATGAGAGGGACAGATTACATCATAAATTTAAAAAACATTATTTGACTATCAAAAATGCAGCATAGTAGTAAATAACTGTAGAAAATAATAAGAAAACACAATTCAAAATAAATGTTGTTAATATGCCTCTTACACTCTCTGAAGCAGAAAAGTAATGGTATTTATTGATTCTTCTGCCACATGATATTTAGTGATTCTTCTGATACATCTTGGTGAAACAACTTTAGAGTAGTAATGTCTAGTTACTAATTGCAAAAACTGAACAAATGAAGAAATATGGATGGACACCACACACACACACACACACACACACACACACACAAAACAGACTACCTTCACTGAGATAAATGGATCTATCTACAGGGTGTACCAGAAAAGATGTGACAAATTTTAAGGGTTTTTAAAAATTTTTCTTTTTAAAATTCAGTCTTGATCGCACCACGGTACAAGAACATAGATGACCGGTTTCGGTCATATCACATGACCATCATCAGACCCATGGCATCCTTCGAAGATGGTAGGTGGAGCACTCTTCTCAGCAGCTGTTCTTGTGTGATCAAGACTGAATTTTAAAAACAAAAATTAAAAAAAAAATTTTTTTTGATTGCTGTTCCAAAAATGTTTATTAAAATTTTAAGGGGTTGTAGAGGATGTCTTGAAGAACAAATTGAGGATAGGAACCAGTGTGCAGAAATGTCTTCCATTCATGCTACAGAGTGTTAAATATCAGGTGATGGTGCCTGCCAGTAGGGCCTAGGCCATCCATTTGGCAGCAAACACGAGATTATATGCAGACAGACCACAGGCAGATTGTCTCACAATGTTGTTTGTTATACAGCGATTGCGAGTGACTGCCCCTGGAGAAGATTGAGCTATATGCTGTGTAGACAGGCCATATTCTATGAATGTATTGCTTTGTTGCCTTGAGGGATTATTGTTTCAGACATGGGTTTTCATTTGCAGGTGGTTTTTCTCTTGTGTACTGAAAAAGTTTAATGATTTTAGGGGGTCCCAGGAGAAAAATAAATTGTGGATGGAAACCTGTGTCGAAACTATCATCCACTGAGACAACAGAGCACCGCATTCATAGCAGACGAAGCCTTTTCTACACAGCAGCTAACTCCATCTTCTCCACCAGTATCTGTGGCAATCAGTTGCAATCACTGAATAACAAACAACACTGCGAGACATTCTGCCCACAGTCTGATGGTGTACCAAGCCACGTTTGCTGCTGAAGGGGTGACCTAGTGGCAGGTACCGGCACCTGTAACTTCGGCACTCTGTAGCATTGCTGAATGAAGTTTCCAGACATAGATTCCTATCCCCGGTTTGTTTAAGACACCCTCTACTACCCCTCTAAGTTTGTCACAGTATTTCTGGGACACCCTGTGTAATAACAAAGAGTAAATTTTACAGGTGATGGAAGAAAATTTCTCTCTTATTAGCATACTGTACTGCTTGCCTTATTTCTATTGAGGAAGGGTCTGCTTAAAAGTCACTAAATCTAGATACACAATTTTTAATTTGCGTTAGCAACCAGAGTCTCACCTTCATAGTTTATTCTCATTTTGATGATTGATAGGAGTAATTATCCTATCAGACTAAGAACCTTAATATGAGTTAAGCCTATAATGTTGTATATTTTTTTTTATTAAAAAAAAAAAAAAAGGCTTTTGCTTTGTTGCAGGTCTCCTTTTTTATACACACACCATGGACCTTTAGCAGTGAGAAAAAAAATCTCTACCCAACACTTCAAGCTGTGGCTGAGGTTTATGAAGTATGTGGAGAGGCCATTATATAAACTGGAATTGTTCTTTGCAAACTTGACTGAATCAACCAAAACAAAAATTCACCCTGCTCCTGGCTCTGCTACACACAATTTCCGAAAAAATGACAACTTTTTGTTGTTATCCTCGAAGAAAGAAGAAGGCAAAGCCACTTGTGCATACACTCCTCTTCCACTGCACTGTCACCAAACCATTGTCCTCCAAGATGTTCTTTCCACGGTCTAAAAACGTGATAGTCACAGGGCGATGAACTGGGATTCTAAGGTGGATGTTCAGATTTGCCCAATGAATTTTTTCCAGTCTCTCCTCGTTGAAACAGCAGAATGTGTAGCAAACAAATTCCAGTAGTTGAGTTCACCAGTGACATTGGCTAGAGCGCTTCCATAGCTCATTCCTACTGCCGATAAATTTTCAAAAGATTTACGCACCAATTTTCTGCACAAATGTTTTTGTTATGATGCTTGTCCACAGTTGTCTTTGGCAATGTATGTTTTTCACAGCTACTCATCCTGCTACAAATGTTTTGAAAAGGGTTTCTTCCCCATGGTGCCTCCTCAAAATTTCCACAGACTTGGTACATTCCTTCACAGAAAACTTGATGACTATGTGTTGTGCAACCGACTTTTGTACCTATAGCTTTACATGGCGGCTTGACTTTAGTGGTTATGGCATACTAACTGCAGCATCACAATGCTATTCCAGACATCCCCAACAACATCCTGTAAAGGTCAAGTCCATTTCTGTCTACTATCACAGCTGCCAGATTTAAATTCCGGTTCATATTTGACGTGTGCGCTTGTATGAAGTTTTACTCCTGAACCGAAGAATGGGGGATACATCAAATTTTAATTAAATTTATTTAATTACTTCAACCCACACATTTGTTATTACTGAGTATATGGCATGAAAGTAGTTGTATGGGGAAGTTACACAAACACATGTAAAAGATGATTTTTCTTCATTTTAACCTTTCACAATTAACAAACAATACTGGTTGGGAGCAGGAGCGCTGAGTACTGTTCTTTCCATTTTCTTGTTACAGAACCCGAATGACTTGTGAACAGAAGGCAGATTAGAGTCCCACACATTTGTAGGCCCCTACAACAGCTTCCGAGTGTTGGATCGGACAATATAGGATTTGTTTGGAGTACTTGATTATGCATCATCTTTAAATTCTGGAAGACAACAGTGGAAGCTCTACTTAGAAATAAATCAGTAGTAGCATTTATAGTCTATTAGTCTTTTGCCCTGCAGATTCACCCTCCTAAGTGTTTAACACATCTCTTCCCTCTCTCTGTTTCCACCTCATCCTTTGAACTCTATATGTCTATCTCCTCCTCCCCACTCTCTCTGTCACTTTCTCCTCCCCTCCCCTTTCTCTGATCATATCCTCTAACTCCTATCTTTTCCCATTTCCACCTCCTCCTTCCTTTCCCACATGCCAACTGCCACTCTACACCTTCCACTTGCCTCATGCATCTCCCCCCTCCTCCCCCCTCTCTGTCAATTTCCTCTTCCCTCACCTGTCCATTTCTCCTCTACCCATCTCAACCTGCCCCAGCCACGTTCGTTGGCATGTGTAGCTTCTGCAACACAGTTCAATAAAGCAGGCTGACGCTACTACCACAACATGTTTATTATGCAGGGCAGGCTACACATCAGGGGCTTGTCAATCATTTAACTGCCCATAACATACAGGCCACCACACAAAGCATGTCGATGCAGCAGCCGATACTACTTCAATACAACATGCCTGTCATGCAGGGCGGCTTACATGTTGGGGCCTGGAAAACAGTTTCGTGCCCTTGACAAGTATGCTGCCCTGCAAAGCAGGTTGACTTGGCAGGCCAATACTGTTCCCACACAACATGCCTTTTGTGGAGGGCAGCCAATAAGCCAGGGGTTGGAAAAACATGTTTTTGCCCATATCTCCACTCCTATTGGAGCTAGGAGATTATAAACCCAACAGTGTTGATACCCATGAGGCCTGCTGTTTTTGAGGCAAATTTTATTGACACTGATCCAGGTGTTTGGGAGATCTCAGACACACACAGCTTTATATATAAAGCAGATTTGACATTACCATTCCACAGTTTGGAGAGTATTTAATATAGGTTCAAAAATCAATGTTTTCTTCAAAATTATTGGTGAGAAAGGAAGCAAATTTTATCTTATGAATTATGTTGATCTCTTAATTAAAATATGAAATACAAATGTAAAGAAAGCTCAGTATTTGTTATTAGTAGTCTTTAGTCAACTTACATACACCTGCCACGAGTGTGAATTCACATAAAACCACCAATAGAACCAGTCACTTTAGTACATTTTTAACCTTGTCAAACTTCGGGAAACAGTAAATAATTTGAAAAGCAAAAAGTTGCTTTATCAAGTTATCACTGGAAATGGAGATCCAGTCCAAGAGAAAACTGTCACACACACATGCATTTAGAGTATGCAAGTCATCGTACAGTGTATGGGGTAGGTTCTGCCATGCCATCATCGATTATCTTCCTTTCTATTGTGTCATTTGTGGTTGTGAAAGGCACCACTGTGAGCACACTTCCATGTGTTTCTCTCTTACCTCACTTTAATCCTTGTGTAACCTGTGATAATTTCAAACCATATGGCCTGATGCATTACGACCTTTGTTACCATCTCTCAGAAGAGGTGGCTGTGATACTAACTACATGTCATGGACTGAAATTCTACTGTTGGCTTCTTCCTTACCATCGGTTTTTCTGACCAACAGATACTGCATATTCAGTAACTATCTGAGAATAGGCACCACAAATCGTGCACTGTTGAACTTCAACCATAATATATACAAATGTAATTTTCTGTAACAGGAAAAGAGAGCTACCAAAACTGTCTACAGTACTGTATATTCATACTAGTATAACAGTTTCACTGCACTCCTGAGAGCATGTCACACACAAAAATCATTACCCTGCAAAAACTTGTTCATATACAAGCATTTTTTTAATTTAGTTGCATATTTCACCCTGTGTTCTGCAGATAGTTGTTTAGTTAGTAAAATAACAGCCAAGACTTCTTCCAAAAACAAACAAATAAAAATAAAATAATACCATATACATTATGTAGGGAAGATGGATTTCTTGCTGATGGTTTATACTAGTAGGCTGTTTAGCCACAATGACAATCACAACACTATGGCAAATGTTTATAATGACGACGTGTTCTACACAAACATGTAACTTGGTACAACACAAGATATGGGACACAAGTTAACATTTTTATGGAGGGTATTATCAGTAGTTTTAATTTACTCTTTTATACTGGTATCCCAGAGGTCATTTTGCAAGGATAGAGTGCAGAAAGAAGTGTTGTGGTCTTCAGTCCAAAGACTGGTCTGATGCAGCTCTTTTCACTAGTCTAAGCAGTGTAAGTCTCTTCATCTCCAAGTAATTACTGCAACCTACAGCCATTTGGATCTGCTTGCTGTAGTCTACACCTGGATTCCATATATAATTTTTACCCATCACACTTGCTTTCATTATCGAATTGATGACTCCCTGCTACCTCAGGATGTGCCCTATCAACCTATCCCTTCTTTTGGTCATGTTGTTCCTTAACATCCTTTGTTATCATAATTCAACATCTCTTCATTAGTTATTCAATCTACACATCTAATCTTTCACATTCTTTTACGGTAACACATTTCAAAAGTTTGTATTCCATTCTTATCCAAACTGCTTATCGTCTGACTTTCACTTCCATGTGAGGCTGCACTCCTGACAAATACGTTCAGAAAGGACTTCATAACATTTAAGTTTAAATCATATGTTCACAGATTTCTCTTCTTCAGAAATGCTGTTCTTGCTATAGCCAGTCTGCATCTTATATCTTGTTTAGTCCTGCCATCATCAGTTATTTTGCTACCCAAACAGCAAAACTCATTAACTACTTTTAGTGTCCTACATCCCAGACTAATTTCCTCAGCGTCACCTGACTTAATTTGGCTGTATTCCGTTGTCCTTTTTTTTATGTTCATCTTGTAACTAGTTTTAAGATAGTATTCAATCCACTTAACTGCTCCTCCACGTCCTTTGCTGTCTGACAAAATTACAATTTTAGGAACAGGACAGATTGCTACTCGCTGTAAAGATGAACTGCCAAGTTGCAGACAGGCACAATGAAACAACTGTTACACATGCAGCTATCGGCCAAAGCCTTCCTCAGTAAAGAGAACATACACAAGCAAGCACATCTCACTCACACTTGGCTGCCACCAGCAGTAACTCCGATCCAAATTCGGCTGCTACATGAATAGCAATCTGCAGTCAGAGAGAGAGAGAGAGAGAGAGAGAGAGAGAGAGAGAGAGAGGGGGGGGGGGGGGGGGTGATAGCAGGGTACATGTGGAAGGAGCGAACAGTGCTGTCGGCAGAGGGAGGAGGGTCTGGAGACTGCGAGGTGCAGCATCACAAGGTGGTGTGTGTGTGTGTGTGTGTGTGTGAGGGGGGTGGGGGGAGGGGGGGGGGTTGTGAAACACTCTCCAACACCCCACCTCTTTACCTCCTAGTTCCCTACTGGTCACTGTTGACACCACTTCCCTACATCCCTCATGCCCATGGTCTTGTTGCAATTGAACACTACCTCTCCCAACATCTTTCAGAGTTCTGAACAGATTATATACAAACAAATCCACAGCATAGCCATGGACACCTGCATGGCACCCTCCTATGCCAACCTCTTTATGGACTATCTGGGGGAAACCTTCCTATCTTCCCAGAACCCCAAACCCCCTAGCCTGATTCAGGGTCACTGATGATATCTTCATGATCTGGGCTCAAGGCCATGGCACAATGTCCTCATTCCTTCATAACATCAACACCTTATCTCCCATCCACATCATCTGGTCCTCCTCAACCCAGCATGCCACCTTCCTAGATGTTGATCTCCTCATCTCAGATGGTTCCATCCACACCTCCACCCACATTAAACTCACCAACCTACAGTACCTACATTTTGATAGCTGCTGTCCCTTCCACATCAAAAAGTCCCTTCAATGCAGCCCTGTTCCCCAGGTGCGGTGTATCTGCGCTGATAATGACTCTGTTGCCCAGTGTAACAAAGGTCTCACCAAGGCCTTCACAAACAGTCACTATCCCTCAGACCCAGTCCGCAAACAGATTTCCCTTGCCCGTTCCTCACAAACCCCCAATCTTCCCACCGCTCCAAAGAGCCAGCAACAAAAGACTGCTCCCTTCTTCACCAAATACCACTCCGGACTGGAAAAACTGAACCACATCATTCATCAGGGCTTTGATTATCTATCATCATGATCTGAA